>NC_060177.1:92657788-92695288 GCF_021184085.1 Oncorhynchus gorbuscha
GTTAAAAATTACTTTCGGTCCTTTCAGAATGGCGCAAATTCGGCATGTCCGGGGTCACCGTTTTTAAGTCCCGAAAAAAAAAAAAAAAAAAAAAAAAAAAATTTTTTTTTGTGAAAATGGTTAAAAATTACTTTCGAGTCCTTTCAGAATGGCGCAAATTCGGCATGTCCGGGGTCACCGTTTTTAAGTCGAAAAAAAAAAAAAAAAAAAAAAAAAAATCACTTTTTTGTGAAAATGGTTAAAAATTACTTTCGAGTCCTTTCAGAGAATGGCGCAAATTCGGCATGTCCGGGGTCACCGTTTTTAAGTCCCGAAAAAAAAAAAAAAAAAAAACTTTTTTGTGAAAATGGTTAAAAATTACTTTCGGAGTCCTTTCAGAATGGCGCAAATTCGGCATGTCCGGGGTCACCGTTTTTAAGTCCCGAAAAAAAAAAAAAAAAAAAAAAAATTTTTTTTGAAAATGGTTAAAAATTACTTTCGGAGTCCTTTCCAGAATGGCGCAAATTCGGCATGTCCGGGGTCACCGTTTTTAAGTCGAAAAAAAAAAAAAAAAAAAAAAAAAAATTTTTTTGTGAAAATGGTTAAAAATTACTTTCGAGTCCTTTCAGAATGGCGCAAATTCGGCATGTCCGGGGTCACCGTTTTTAAGTCCCGAAAAAAAAAAAAAAAAAAAAAAAAAAATCACTTTTTTGTGAAAATGGTTAAAAATTACTTTCGGAGTCCTTTCAGAATGGCGCAAATTCGGCATGTCCGGGGTCACCGTTTTTAAGTCGAAAAAAAAAAAAAAAAAAAAAAAAAAAAACTTTTTTTTGTGTGAAAATGGTTAAAAATTACTTTCGGAGTCCTTTCAGAATGGCGCAAATTCGGCATGTCCGGGGTCACCGTTTTTAAGTCGAAAAAAAAAAAAAAAAAAAAAATCACTTTTTTGTGAAAATGGTTAAAAATTACTTTCGGAGTCCTTTCAGAATGGCGCAAATTCGGCATGTCCGGGGTCACCGTTTTTAAGTCCCGAAAAAAAAAAAAAAAAAAAAAAAAAACTTTTTTTGTGAAAATGGTTAAAAATTACTTTCGGAGTCCTTTCAGAATGGCGCAAATTCGGCATGTCCGGGGTCACCGTTTTTAAGTCCCGAAAAAAAAAAAAAAAAAAAAAAAACACTTTTTGTGAAAATGGTTAAAAATTACTTTCGGAGTCCTTTCAGAATGGCGCAAATTCGGCATGTCCGGGGTCACCGTTTTTAAGTCCCGAAAAAAAAAAAAAAAAAAAAAAAAATCACTTTTTTGTGAAAATGGTTAAAAATTACTTTCGGAGTCCTTTCAGAATGGCGCAAATTCGGCATGTCCGGGGTCACCGTTTTTAAGTCCCGAAAAAAAAAAAAAAAAAAAAAAACTTTTTTGTGAAAATGGTTAAAAATTACTTTCGGAGTCCTTTCCAGAATGGCGCAAATTCGGCATGTCCGGGGTCACCGTTTTTAAGTCGAAAAAAAAAAAAAAAAAAAAAAAAATCACTTTTTTGTGAAAATGGTTAAAAATTACTTTCGAGTCCTTTCAGAATGGCGCAAATTCGGCATGTCCGGGGTCACCGTTTTTAAGTCCCGAAAAAAAAAAAAAAAAAAAATCACTTTTTTGTGAAAATGGTTAAAAATTACTTTCGGAGTCCTTTCCAGAATGGCGCAAATTCGGCATGTCCGGGGTCACCGTTTTTAAGTCCCGAAAAAAAAAAAAAAAAAAAAAAAAAAAATTTTTTGTGAAAATGGTTAAAAATTACTTTCGGAGTCCTTTCAGAATGGCGCAAATTCGGCATGTCCGGGGTCACCGTTTTTAAGTCCCGAAAAAAAAAAAAAAAAAAAAAACACTTTTTTGTGAAAATGGTTAAAAATTACTTTCGGAGTCCTTTCCAGAATGGCGCAAATTCGGCATGTCCGGGGTCACCGTTTTTAAGTCCCGAAAAAAAAAAAAAAAAAAAAAAAAATCACTTTTTTGTGAAAATGGTTAAAAATTACTTTCGGTCCTTTCAGAATGGCGCAAATTCGGCATGTCCGGGGTCACCGTTTTTAAGTCCCGAAAAAAAAAAAAAAAAAAAAAAATCACTTTTTTGTGAAAATGGTTAAAAATTACTTTCGGAGTCCTTTCAGAATGGCGCAAATTCGGCATGTCCGGGGTCACCGTTTTTAAGTCCCGAAAAAAAAAAAAAAAAAAAATCACTTTTTTGTGAAAATGGTTAAAAATTACTTTCGGAGTCCTTTCCAGAATGGCGCAAATTCGGCATGTCCGGGGTCACCGTTTTTAAGTCCCGAAAAAAAAAAAAAAAAAAAATCACTTTTTTGAAAATGGTTAAAAATTACTTTCGGAGTCCTTTCAGAATGGCGCAAATTCGGCATGTCCGGGGTCACCGTTTTTAAGTCCCGAAAAAAAAAAAAAAAAAAAAAAATCACTTTTTTGTGAAAATGGTTAAAAATTACTTTCGGAGTCCTTTCAGAATGGCGCAAATTCGGCATGTCCGGGGTCACCGTTTTTAAGTCCCGAAAAAAAAAAAAAAAAAAAAAAAAATCACTTTTTTGTGAAAATGGTTAAAAATTACTTTCGGAGTCCTTTCCAGAATGGCGCAAATTCGGCATGTCCGGGGTCACCGTTTTTAAGTCCCGAAAAAAAAAAAAAAAAAAAAAAAATTTTTTTTTGTGAAAATGGTTAAAAATTACTTTCGGAGTCCTTTCAGAATGGCGCAAATTCGGCATGTCCGGGGTCACCGTTTTTAAGTCCCGAAAAAAAAAAAAAAAAACTTTTTTGTGAAAATGGTTAAAAATTACTTTCGAGTCCTTTCAGAATGGCGCAAATTCGGCATGTCCGGGGTCACCGTTTTTAAGTCCCGAAAAAAAAAAAAAAAAAAAAAAATCACTTTTTTGTGAAAATGGTTAAAAATTACTTTCGGAGTCCTTTCCAGAATGGCGCAAATTCGGCATGTCCGGGGTCACCGTTTTTAAGTCCCGAAAAAAAAAAAAAAAAAAAAAAAAAATCACTTTTTGTGAAAATGGTTAAAAATTACTTTCGAGTCCTTTCCAGAATGGCGCAAATTCGGCATGTCCGGGGTCACCGTTTTTAAGTCCCGAAAAAAAAAAAAAAAAAAAAAAATCACTTTTTTGTGAAAATGGTTAAAAATTACTTTCGGAGTCCTTTCCAGAATGGCGCAAATTCGGCATGTCCGGGGTCACCGTTTTTAAGTCCCGAAAAAAAAAAAAAAAAAAAAACTTTTTTGTGAAAATGGTTAAAAATTACTTTCGGAGTCCTTTCCAGAATGGCGCAAATTCGGCATGTCCGGGGTCACCGTTTTTAAGTCCCGAAAAAAAAAAAAAAAAAAATCACTTTTTTTTTTGTGAAAATGGTTAAAAATTACTTTCGAGTCCTTTCCAGAATGGCGCAAATTCGGCATGTCCGGGGTCACCGTTTTTAAGTCCCGAAAAAAAAAAAAAAAAAAAAATTCACTTTTTTGTGAAAATGGTTAAAAATTACTTTCGGAGTCCTTTCCAGAATGGCGCAAATTCGGCATGTCCGGGGTCACCGTTTTTAAAAAAAAAAAAAAAAAAAAAAAAAAACTTTTTTGTGTGAAAATGGTTAAAAATTACTTTCGAGTCCTTTCCAGAATGGCAAAATTCGGCATGTCCGGGGTCACCGTTTTTAAGTCCCGAAAAATTTTAAAAAAAAAAAAAAAAAAAAAAACTTTTTTGTGAAAATGGTTAAAAATTACTTTCGGAGTCCTTTCCAGAATGGCGCAAATTCGGCATGTCCGGGGTCACCGTTTTTAAGTCCCGAAAAAAAAAAAAAAAAAAAATCACTTTTTTGTGAAAATGGTTAAAAATTACTTTCGAGTCCTTTCCAGAATGGCGCAAATTCGGCATGTCCGGGGTCACCGTTTTTAAGTCCCGAAAAAAAAAAAAAAAAAAAAAAATTTTTTGTGAAAATGGTTAAAAATTACTTTCGGAGTCCTTTCCAGAATGGCGCAAATTCGGCATGTCCGGGGTCACCGTTTTTAAGTCCCGAAAAAAAAAAAAAAAAAAAAATCACTTTTTTGTGAAAATGGTTAAAAATTACTTTCGAGTCCTTTCCAGAATGGCGCAAATTCGGCATGTCCGGGGTCACCGTTTTTAAGTCCCGAAAAAAAAAAAAAAAAAAAATCAAAAAAACTTTTTTGTGAAAATGGTTAAAAATTACTTTCGGAGTCCTTTCCAGAATGGCGCAAATTCGGCATGTCCGGGGTCACCGTTTTTAAGTCCCGAAAAAAAAAAAAAAAAAAAAACTTTTTGTGAAAATGGTTAAAAATTACTTTCGGAGTCCTTTCCAGAATGGCGCAAATTCGGCATGTCCGGGGTCACCGTTTTTAAGTCCCGAAAAAAAAAAAAAAAAAAAAAAAAAAAAAATCTTTTTTTGTGAAAATGGTTAAAAATTACTTTCGGAGTCCTTTCCAGAATGGCGCAAATTCGGCATGTCCGGGGTCACCGTTTTTAAGTCCCGAAAAAAAAAAAAAAAAAAAAAAAAATCACTTTTTTGTGAAAATGGTTAAAAATTACTTTCGGAGTCCTTTCCAGAATGGCGCAAATTCGGCATGTCCGGGGTCACCGTTTTTAAGTCCCGAAAAAAAAAAAAAAAAAAAAAAAAAAACTTTTTTGTGAAAATGGTTAAAAATTACTTTCGGAGTCCTTTCCAGAATGGCGCAAATTCGGCATGTCCGGGGTCACCGTTTTTAAGTCCCGAAAAAAAAAAAAAAAAAATCACTTTTTTGTGAAAATGGTTAAAAATTACTTTCGAGTCCTTTCCAGAATGGCGCAAATTCGGCATGTCCGGGGTCACCGTTTTTAAGTCCCGAAAAAAAAAAAAAAAAAAAAAAAAAAAAAAATCACTTTTTTGTGAAAATGGTTAAAAATTACTTTCGGAGTCCTTTCCAGAATGGCGCAAATTCGGCATGTCCGGGGTCACCGTTTTTAAGTCCCGAAAAAAAAAAAAAAAAAAAAACTTTTTGTGAAAATGGTTAAAAATTACTTTCGGAGTCCTTTCCAGAATGGCGCAAATTCTGCATGTCCGGGGTCACCGTTTTTAAGTCCCGAAAAAAAAAAAAAAAAAAAAATCACTTTTTTTGTGAAAATGGTTAAAAATTACTTTCGGAGTCCTTTCCAGAATGGCGCAAATTCGGCATGTCCGGGGTCACCGTTTTTAAGTCCCGAAAAAAAAAAAAAAAAAAAATCACTTTTTTGTGAAAATGGTTAAAAATTACTTTCGGAGTCCTTTCCAGAATGGCGCAAATTCGGCATGTCCGGGGTCACCGTTTTTAAGTCCCGAAAAAAAAAAAAAAAAAAAATAAAAATCACTTTTTTTTGAAAATGGTTAAAAATTACTTTCGGAGTCCTTTCCAGAATGGCGCAAATTCGGCATGTCCGGGGTCACCGTTTTTAAGTCCCGAAAAAAAAAAAAAAAAAAAAAAATCACTTTTTTGTGAAAATGGTTAAAAATTACTTTCGGAGTCCTTTCCAGAATGGCGCAAATTCGGCATGTCCGGGGTCACCGTTTTTAAGTCCCGAAAAAAAAAAAAAAAAAAAAATTTTTTTTGTGA
This sequence comes from Oncorhynchus gorbuscha, assembly GCF_021184085.1. Classification (NCBI taxonomy): domain Eukaryota; kingdom Metazoa; phylum Chordata; class Actinopteri; order Salmoniformes; family Salmonidae; genus Oncorhynchus; species Oncorhynchus gorbuscha. The sequence continues at coordinate 92,663,385 of NC_060177.1, forward strand.
AAATGGTTAAAAATTACTTTCGGAGTCCTTTCCAGAATGGCGCAAATTCGGCATGTCCGGGGTCACCGTTTTTAAGTCCCGAAAAAAAAAAAAAAAAAAAACACTTTTTTGTGAAAATGGTTAAAAATTACTTTCGGAGTCCTTTCCAGAATGGCGCAAATTCGGCATGTCCGGGGTCACCGTTTTTAAGTCCCGAAAAAAAAAAAAAAAAAAAAAAAAATCACTTTTTTGTGAAAATGGTTAAAAATTACTTTCGGAGTCCTTTCCAGAATGGCGCAAATTCGGCATGTCCGGGGTCACCGTTTTTAAGTCCCGAAAAAAAAAAAAAAAAAAAAAAAAAAAAATCACTTTTTTGTGAAAATGGTTAAAAATTACTTTCGGAGTCCTTTCCAGAATGGCGCAAATTCGGCATGTCCGGGGTCACCGTTTTTAAGTCCCGAAAAAAAAAAAAAAAAAAAAAAAAATCACTTTTTTGTGAAAATGGTTAAAAATTACTTTCGAGTCCTTTCCAGAATGGCGCAAATTCGGCATGTCCGGGGTCACCGTTTTTAAGTCCCGAAAAAAAAAAAAAAAAAAAAAAATCACTTTTTTGTGAAAATGGTTAAAAATTACTTTCGGAGTCCTTTCCAGAATGGCGCAAATTCGGCATGTCCGGGGTCACCGTTTTTAAGTCCCGAAAAAAAAAAAAAAAAAAAAATCACTTTTTGTGAAAATGGTTAAAAATTACTTTCGGAGTCCTTTCCAGAATGGCGCAAATTCGGCATGTCCGGGGTCACCGTTTTTAAGTCCCGAAAAAAAAAAAAAAAAAAAAAAAATCACTTTTTTGTGAAAATGGTTAAAAATTACTTTCGAGTCCTTTCCAGAATGGCGCAAATTCGGCATGTCCGGGGTCACCGTTTTTAAGTCCCGAAAAAAAAAAAAAAAAAAAAAAAATTTTTGTGAAAATGGTTAAAAATTACTTTCGGAGTCCTTTCCAGAATGGCGCAAATTCGGCATGTCCGGGGTCACCGTTTTTAAGTCCCGAAAAAAAAAAAAAAAAAAAAAAAAAAAAAAAAATTTTTTGTGAAAATGGTTAAAAATTACTTTCGAGTCCTTTCCAGAATGGCGCAAATTCGGCATGTCCGGGGTCACCGTTTTTAAGTCCCGAAAAAAAAAAAAAAAAAAATAAAAATCACTTTTTTGTGAAAATGGTTAAAAATTACTTTCGGAGTCCTTTCCAGAATGGCGCAAATTCGGCATGTCCGGGGTCACCGTTTTTAAGTCCCGAAAAAAAAAAAAAAAAAAAAAAACTTTTTGTGAAAATGGTTAAAAATTACTTTCGGAGTCCTTTCCAGAATGGCGCAAATTCGGCATGTCCGGGGTCACCGTTTTTAAGTCCCGAAAAAAAAAAAATAAAAAAAAAAAAAATCACTTTTTTGTGAAAATGGTTAAAAATTACTTTCGGAGTCCTTTCCAGAATGGCGCAAATTCGGCATGTCCGGGGTCACCGTTTTTAAGTCCCGAAAAAAAAAAAAAAAAAAAAAAAAAATCACTTTTTTTGTGAAAATGGTTAAAAATTACTTTCGGAGTCCTTTCCAGAATGGCGCAAATTCGGCATGTCCGGGGTCACCGTTTTTAAGTCCCGAAAAAAAAAAAAAAAAAAAAAAAAAATTTTTTTGTGAAAATGGTTAAAAATTACTTTCGGAGTCCTTTCCAGAATGGCGCAAATTCGGCAAGTCCGGGGTCACCGTTTTTAAGTCCCGAAAAAAAAAAAAAAATCACTTTTTGTGAAAATGGTTAAAAATTACTTTCGGAGTCCTTTCCAGAATGGCGCAAATTCGGCATGTCCGGGGTCACCGTTTTTAAGTCCCGAAAAAAAAAAAAAAAAAAAAAATCACTTTTTTTGTGAAAATGGTTAAAAATTACTTTCGGAGTCCTTTCCAGAATGGCGCAAATTCGGCATGTCCGGGGTCACCGTTTTTAAGTCCCGAAAAAAAAAAAAAAAAAAAAAAATCACTTTTTTGTGAAAATGGTTAAAAATTACTTTCGGAGTCCTTTCCAGAATGGCGCAAATTCGGCATGTCCGGGGTCACCGTTTTTAAGTCCCGAAAAAAAAAAAAAAAAAAATAAAATAAAAATCACTTTTTTGTGAAAATGGTTAAAAATTACTTTCGAGTCCTTTCCAGAATGGCGCAAATTCGGCATGTCCGGGGTCACCGTTTTTAAGTCCCGAAAAAAAAAAAAAAAAAAAAAAAAAAAATCACTTTTTTGTGAAAATGGTTAAAATTACTTTCGGAGTCCTTTCCAGAATGGCGCAAATTCGGCATGTCCGGGGTCACCGTTTTTAAGTCCCGAAAAAAAAAAAAAAAAAAAAAATCTTTTTTTGTGAAAATGGTTAAAAATTACTTTCGGAGTCCTTTCCAGAATGGCGCAAATTCGGCATGTCCGGGGTCACCGTTTTTAAGTCCCGAAAAAAAAAAAAAAAAAAAAAATATTTTTTTTTTTTTTGTGAAAATGGTTAAAAATTACTTTCGGAGTCCTTTCCAGAATGGCGCAAATTCGGCATGTCCGGGGTCACCGTTTTTAAGTCCCGAAAAAAAAAAAAAAAAAAAACTTTTTTGTGAAAATGGTTAAAAATTACTTTCGGAGTCCTTTCCAGAATGGCGCAAATTCGGCATGTCCGGGGTCACCGTTTTTAAGTCCCGAAAAAAAAAAAAAAAAAAAAAAAAATCTTTTTTTTTGAAAATGGTTAAAAATTACTTTCGGAGTCCTTTCCAGAATGGCGCAAATTCGGCATGTCCGGGGTCACCGTTTTTAAGTCCCGAAAAAAAAAAAAAAAAAAAAAAAATCACTTTTTTTTTTGTGAAAATGGTTAAAAATTACTTTCGGAGTCCTTTCCAGAATGGCGCAAATTCGGCATGTCCGGGGTCACCGTTTTTAAGTCCCGAAAAAAAAAAAAAAAAAAAAAATCACTTTTTTGTGAAAATGGTTAAAAATTACTTTCGAGTCCTTTCCAGAATGGCGCAAATTCGGCATGTCCGGGGTCACCGTTTTTAAGTCCCGAAAAAAAAAAAAAAAAAAAAAAAAAAAAAAAACACTTTTTTGTGAAAATGGTTAAAAATTACTTTCGGAGTCCTTTCCAGAATGGCGCAAATTCGGCATGTCCGGGGTCACCGTTTTTAAGTCCCGAAAAAAAAAAAAAAAAAAAAAAACTTTTTTGTGAAAATGGTTAAAAATTACTTTCGGAGTCCTTTCCAGAATGGCGCAAATTCGGCATGTCCGGGGTCACCGTTTTTAAGTCCCGAAAAAAAAAAAAAAAAAATTTTTTTAATCACTTTTTTGTGAAAATGGTTAAAAATTACTTTCGGAGTCCTTTCCAGAATGGCGCAAATTCGGCATGTCCGGGGTCACCGTTTTTAAGTCCCGAAAAAAAAAAAAAAAAAAAAAAAAAAAAAAAACTTTTTTGTGAAAATGGTTAAAAATTACTTTCGGAGTCCTTTCCAGAATGGCGCAAATTCGGCATGTCCGGGGTCACCGTTTTTAAGTCCCGAAAAAAAAAAAAAAAAAAAAAACTTTTTGTGAAAATGGTTAAAAATTACTTTCGGAGTCCTTTCCAGAATGGCGCAAATTCGGCATGTCCGGGGTCACCGTTTTTAAGTCCCGAAAAAAAAAAAAAAAAAAAAAAATCACTTTTTTGTGAAAATGGTTAAAAATTACTTTCGGAGTCCTTTCCAGAATGGCGCAAATTCGGCATGTCCGGGGTCACCGTTTTTAAGTCCCGAAAAAAAAAAAAAAAAAAAAAAAAACTTTTTTTTGTGAAAATGGTTAAAAATTACTTTCGAGTCCTTTCCAGAATGCGCAAAATTCGGCATGTCCGGGGTCACCGTTTTTAAGTCCCGAAAAAAAAAAAAAAAAAATCACTTTTTTGTGAAAATGGTTAAAAATTACTTTCGAGTCCTTTCCAGAATGGCGCAAATTCGGCATGTCCGGGGTCAAAATAAGTCCCGAAAAAAAAAAAAAAAAAAAAATAAAAAATTTGCGCCACTTTTTTGTGAAAATGGTTAAAAATTACTTTCGGAGTCCTTTCCAGAATGGCGCAAATTCGGCATGTCCGGGGTCACCGTTTTTAAGTCCCGAAAAAAAAAAAAAAAAAAAAAATCACTTTTTTGTGAAAATGGTTAAAAATTACTTTCGGAGTCCTTTCCAGAATGGCGCAAATTCGGCATGTCCGGGGTCACCGTTTTTAAGTCCCGAAAAAAAAAAAAAAAAAAAAAAAAAAAAAACTTTTTTGTGAAAATGGTTAAAAATTACTTTCGAGTCCTTTCCAGAATGGCGCAAATTCGGCATGTCCGGGGTCACCGTTTTTAAAGTCCCGAAAAAAAAAAAAATAAAAAAAAACAAAAAATTTTTTTTTGTGAAAATGGTTAAAAATTACTTTCGGAGTCCTTTCCAGAATGGCGCAAATTCGGCATGTCCGGGGTCACCGTTTTTAAGTCCCGAAAAAAAAAAAAAAAAAAAAAAATCACTTTTTTTTTTGTGAAAATGGTTAAAAATTACTTTCGGAGTCCTTTCCAGAATGGCGCAAATTCGGCATTTCCGGGGTCACCGTTTTTAAGTCCCGAAAAAAATAATAAAAATTTTCAAAAAAAAAAAAATTTTTTTTGTGAAAATGGTTAAAAAATTACTTTCGGAGTCCTTTCCAGAATGGCGCAAATTCGGCATGTCCGGGGTCACCGTTTTTAAGTCCCGAAAAAAAAAAAAAAAAAAAAAATCACTTTTTTGTGAAAATGGTTAAAAATTACTTTCGGAGTCCTTTCCAGAATGGCGCAAATTCGGCATGTCCGGGGTCACCGTTTTTAAGTCCCGAAAAAAAAAAAAAAAAAAAAAAAAATTTTTTTTTGTGAAAATTTAAAAATTACTTTCGGAGTCCTTTCCAGAATGGCGCAAATTCGGCATGTCCGGGGTCACCGTTTTTAAGTCCCGAAAAAAAAAAAAAAAAAAAAAAAAATCACTTTTTTGTGAAAATGGTTAAAAATTACTTTCGGAGTCCTTTCCAGAATGGCGCAAATTCGGCATGTCCGGGGTCACCGTTTTTAAGTCCCGAAAAAAAAAAAAAAATTTGCACTTTTTGTGAAAATGGTTAAAAATTACTTTCGGAGTCCTTTCCAGAATGGCGCAAATTCGGCATGTTTCACCGTTTTTAAGTCGAAAAAAAAAAAAAAAAAAACTTTTTTGTGAAAATGGTTAAAAATTACTTTCGGAGTCCTTTCCAGAATGGCGCAAATTCGGCATGTCCGGGGTCACCGTTTTTAAGTCCCGAAAAAAAAAAAAAAAAAAAAATCACTTTTTTTTTGAAAATGGTTAAAAATTACTTTCGGTCCTTTCCAGAATGGCGCAAATTCGCATGTCCGGGGTCACCGTTTTTTAAGTCCCGAAAAAAAAAAAAAAAAAAAAAACTTTTTTTTTGAAAATGGTTAAAAATTACTTTGAGTCCTTTCCAGAATGGCGCAAATTCGGCATGTCCGGGGTCACCGTTTTTAAGTCCCGAAAAAAAAAAAAAAAAAAAAAAAAAAATCACTTTTTTGTGAAAATGGTTAAAAATTACTTTCGGAGTCCTTTCCAGAATGGCGCAAATTCGGCATGTCCGAATCACCGTTTTTAAGTCCCGAAAAAAAAAAAAAAAAAAAAAAAAAAAAAAAAAACACTTTTTTTTGAAAATGGTTAAAAATTACTTTCGGAGTCCTTTCCAGAATGGCGCAAATTCGGCATGTCCGGGGTCACCGTTTTTAAGTCCCGAAAAAAAAAAAAAAAAAAAAAAAAAACACTTTTTTGTGAAAATGGTTAAAAATTACTTTCGAGTCCTTTCCAGAATGGCGCAAATTCGGCATGTCCGGGGTCACCGTTTTTAAGTCCCGAAAAAAAAAAAAAAAAAAATGATTTTTTTTTTTTTTTTTTTTTTCACTTTTTTGTGAAAATGGTTAAAAATTACTTTCGGAGTCCTTTCCAGAATGGCGCAAATTCGGCATGTCCGGGGTCACCGTTTTTAAGTCCCGAAAAAAAAAAAATAAAAATTTTTTTTTTTTTTTTTTGTGAAAATGGTTAAAAATTACTTTCGGAGTCCTTTCCAGAATGGCGCAAATTCGGCATGTCCGGGGTCACCGTTTTAAGTCCCAAAAAAAAAAAAAAAAAAAACTTTTTTTGTGAAAATGGTTAAAAATTACTTTCGGAGTCCTTTCCAGAATGGCGCAAATTCGGCATGTCCGGGGTCACCGTTTTTAAGTCCCGAAAAAAAAAAAAAAAAAAAAAAACTTTTTGTGAAAATGGTTAAAAATTACTTTCGAGTCCTTTCCAGAATGGCGCAAATTCGGCATGTCCGGGGTCACCGTTTTTAAGTCCCGAAAAAAAAAAAAAAAAAAAAAAAAATCACTTTTTTGTGAAAATGGTTAAAAATTACTTTCGGAGTCCTTTCCAGAATGGCGCAAATTCGGCATGTCCGGGGTCACCGTTTTTAAGTCCCGAAAAAAAAAAAAAAAAAAAAAAAATCACTTTTTGTGAAAATGGTTAAAAATTACTTTCGGAGTCCTTTCCAGAATGGCGCAAATTCGGCATGTCCGGGGTCACCGTTTTTAAGTCCCGAAAAAAATCACTTTTTTGTGAAAATGGTTAAAAATTACTTTCGGAGTCCTTTCCAGAATGGCGCAAATTCGGCATGTCCGGGGTCACCTTTTTAAGTCCCGAAAAAAAAAAAAAAAAAAAAAAAAAAAACTTTTTTGTGAAAATGGTTAAAAATTACTTTCGGAGTCCTTTCCAGAATGGCGCAAATTCGGCATGTCCGGGGTCACCGTTTTTAAGTCCCGAAAAAAAAAAAAAAAAAAAAACTTTTTTTGAAAATGGTTAAAAATTACTTTCGGAGTCCTTTCCAGAATGGCGCAAATTCGGCATGTCCGGGGTCACCGTTTTTAAGTCCCGAAAAAAAAAAAAAAAAAAAAATTTTTTTTGTGAAAATGGTTAAAAATTACTTTCGGAGTCCTTTCCAGAATGGCGCAAATTCGGCATGTCCGGGGAATCACCGTTTTTAAAGTCCCGAAAAAAAAAAAAAAAATAAAAATTTTTTTTGTGAAAATGGTTAAAAATTACTTTCGGAGTCCTTTCCAGAATGGCGCAAATTCTGGCATGTCCGGGGTCACCGTTTTAACCAAGTTTCCGAAAAAAAAAAAAAAAAAACTTTTTTTGAAAATGGTTAAAAATTTTTTCCTTTCCAGAAAAAAAATTTCCGGGGTCAAAAAAAAAAAAAAAAAACTTTTTTTTTGAAAATGGTTAAAAATTACTTTTTTTTTTTTTCGGGTCCTTTCCAGAATGGACATGCCGAATTTGCGCCATGTCTGGAAAGGACTCAAAGTAATTTTTAACCATTTTCAAAAAAAAAAAAAAAAATTTTTTTGTGAAAATGGTTAAAAATTTTTTTTTTTCCTTTCAGAATGGCGCAAATTCGGCATGTCCGGACATGCCCGTTTTTGTCGAAAGGACTCCGAAAGTAATTTTTAACCATTTTCAAAAAAAAAGTTTTTTTTTGCCGAATTTGCGCCATTCTGGAAAGGACTCGAAAGTAATTTTTAACCATTTTCACAAAAAAAAAAAAATTTTTTTTTTTTTTTTTTTTTTTTTTTTTGGACTTAAAAACGGTGACCCCGGACATGCCGAATTTGCGCCATTCTTGGAAAGGACTCCGAAAGTAATTTTTAACCATTTTCACAAAAAAAAAAATTTTTTTTTTTTTTTTTTTTTCGACTTAAAAACGGTGACCCCGGACATGCCGAATTTGCGCCATTCTTGGAAAGGACTCCGAAAGTAATTTTTAACCATTTTCACAAAAAAAAATTTTTTTTTTTTTTTTTTTTTCGGGACTTAAAAACGGTGACCCCGGACATGCCGAATTTGCGCCATTCTTGGAAAGGACTCCGAAAGTAATTTTTAACCATTTTCACAAAAAAGTTTTTTTTTTTTTTTTTTTTTTTTTTTTCGGGACTTAAAAACGGTGACCCCGGACATGCCGAATTTGCGACATTCTTGAAAGGACTCGTAATTTTTAACCATTTTCATTCTTAAAAACGGTGACCCCGGACATGCCGAATTTGCGCCATTCTTGGAAAGGACTCCGAAAGTAATTTTTAACCATTTTCACAAAAAAAAAAAAAGAATTTTTTTTTTTTTTTTTTTTTTCGGGACTTAAAAACGGTGACCCCGGACATGCCGAATTTGCGCCATTCTTGGAAAGGACTCCGAAAGTAATTTTTAACCATTTTCACAAAAAAGTTTTTTTTTTTTTTTTTTTTTTTTTTTTTTCGGGACTTAAAAACGGTGACCCCGGACATGCCGAATTTGCGCCATTCTTGGAAAGGACTCCGAAAGTAATTTTTAACCATTTTCACAAAAAAAAAAAAAAATTTTTTTTTTTTTTTTTTTTTTTTTCGGGACTTAAAAACGGTGACCCCGGACATGCCGAATTTGCGCCATTCTTGGAAAGGACTCCGAAAGTAATTTTTAACCATTTTCACAAAAAAAAAAAAAACTTAAAAACGGTGACCCCGGACATGCCGAATTTGCGCCATTCTTGGAAAGGACTCCGAAAGTAATTTTTAACCATTTTCACAAAAAAAAAAGTTTTTTTTTTTTTTTTTTTTTTTTTTTTTTCGGGACTTAAAAACGGTGACCCCGGACATGCCGAATTTGCGCCATTCTTGGAAAGGACTCCGAAAGTAATTTTTAACCATTTTCACAAAAAAAACTTAAAAACGGTGACCCCGGACATGCCGAATTTGCGCCATTTTTTTTTTTTTTTTTTTTTTTTTTTTTTTTTTTTTTTTTTTTTTTTTCGGGACTTAAAAACGGTGACCCCGGACATGCCGAATTCCCATTCTTGGAAAGGACTCCGAAAGTAATTTTTAACCATTTTCACAAAAAAGTTTTTTTTTTTTTTTTTTTCGGAAAGGACTCCGAAAGTAATTTTTAACCATTTTCATTTTCAAAAAAAGTTTTTTTTTTTTTTTTTTTTTTTTTTTTTTTTTTCGGACTTAAAAACGGTGACCCCGGACATGCCGAATTTGCGCCATTCTTGGAAAGGACTCCGAAAGTAATTTTTAACCATTTTCACAAAAAAGTTTTTTTTTTTTTTTTTTTTTTTTTTTTTTTTTTTCGACTTAAAAACGGTGACCCCGGACATGCCGAATTTGCGCCATTCTTGGAAAGGACTCCGAAAGTAATTTTTAACCATTTTCACAAAAAAGTTTTTTTTTTTTTTTTTTTTTTTTTTTTTTTCGGACTTAAAAACGGTGACCCCGGACATGCCGAATTTGCGCCATTCTTGGAAAGGACTCCGAAAGTAATTTTTAACCATTTTCACAAAAAAAAAAAAAGTTTTTTTTTTTTTTTTTTTTTTTTTTTCGGGACTTAAAAACGGTGACCCCGGACATGCCGAATTTGCGCCATTCTTGAAAGGACTCCGAAAGTAATTTTTAACCATTTTCACAAAAAAAAAAAAAGTTTTTTTTTTTTTTTTTTTTTTTTTTTCGGGACTTAAAAACGGTGACCCCGGACATGCCGAATTTGCGCCATTCTTGGAAAGGACTCCGAAAGTAATTTTTAACCATTTTCACAAAAAAAAAAAAAAAATTTTTTTTTTTTTTTTTTTTTTTTTTTCGGGACTTAAAAACGGTGACCCCGGACATGCCGAATTTGCGCCATTCTTGGAAAGGACTCCGAAAGTAATTTTTAACCATTTTCACAAAAAAGTTTTTTTTTTTTTTTTTTTTTTTTTTTTTTTCGGGACTTAAAAACGGTGACCCCGGACATGCCGAATTTGCGCCATTCTTGGAAAGGACTCCGAAAGTAATTTTTAACCATTTTCACAAAAAAAAAAATTTTTTTTTTTTTTTTTTTTTTTTTTCGGGACTTAAAAACGGTGACCCCGGACATGCCGAATTTGCGCCATTCTTGGAAAGGACTCCGAAAGTAATTTTTAACCATTTTCACAAAAAAAAAAAATTCTTGGAAAGGACTCCGAAAGTAATTTTTAACCATTTTCACAAAAAAAAAAACATGTTTTTTTTTTTTTTTTTTTTTTTTTTTTTTTTTTTTTCTTAAAAACGGTGACCCCGGACATGCCGAATTTGCGCCATTCTTGGAAAGGACTCCGAAAGTAATTTTTAACCATTTTCACAAAAAAGTTTTTTTTTTTTTTTTTTTTTTTTTTTTTTTTCGGGACTTAAAAACGGTGACCCCGGACATGCCGAATTTGCGCCATTCTTGGAAAGGACTCCGAAAGTAATTTTTAACCATTTTCACAAAAAAAGTTTTTTTTTTTTTTTTTTTTTTTTTTTTTTCGGGACTTAAAAACGGTGACCCCGGACATGCCGAATTTGCGCCATTCTTGGAAAGGACTCCGAAAGTAATTTTTAACCATTTTCACAAAAAAACGGTGACCCCGGACATGCCGAATTTTTTTTTTTTTTTAACCATTTTTTTTTTTTTTTTTTTTTTTTTTTTCGGGAAACGGTGACCCCGGACATGCCGAATTTGCGCCATTCTTGGAAAGGACTCCGAAAGTAATTTTTAACCATTTTCACAAAAAAGTTTTTTTTTTTTTTTTTTTTTTTTTTTTTTTTTTTTTTTTTTTTTTCTTAAAAACGGTGACCCCGGACATGCCGAATTTGCGCCATTCTTGGAAAGGACTCCGAAAGTAATTTTTAACCATTTTCACAAAAAAAAAAAAGTTTTTTTTTTTTTTTTTTTTTTTTTTTTTTTTCGGGACTTAAAAACGGTGACCCCGGACATGCCGAATTTGCGCCATTCTTGGAAAGGACTCCGAAAGTAATTTTTAACCATTTTCACAAAAAAAATTTTTTTTTTTTTTTTTTTTTTTTTTTTCGGGACTTAAAAACGGTGACCCCGGACATGCCGAATTTGCGCCATTCTTGGAAAGGACTCCGAAAGTAATTTTTAACCATTTTCACAAAAAAGTTTTTTTTTTTTTTTTTTTTTCGGGACTTAAAAACGGTGACCCCGGACATGCCGAATTTGCGCCATTCTTGGAAAGGACTCCGAAAGTAATTTTTAACCATTTTCACAAAAAAAATTCTTGGAAAGGACTCCGAAAGTTTTTTTTTTTTTTTTTTTTTTTTTTTTTTTTTTTTTTTTTCGGGACTTAAAAACGGTGACCCCGGACATGCCGAATTTGCGCCATTCTTGGAAAGGACTCCGAAAGTAATTTTTAACCATTTTCACAAAAAAAATTTTTTTTTTTTTTTTTTTTTTTTTTTTTCGGGACTTAAAAACGGTGACCCCGGACATGCCGAATTTGCGCCATTCTTGGAAAGGACTCCGAAAGTAATTTTTAACCATTTTCACAAAAAAGTTTTTTTTTTTTTTTTTTTTTTTTTTTTTTTGGGACTTAAAAACGGTGACCCCGGACATGCCGAATTTGCGCCATTCTTGGAAAGGACTCCGAAAGTAATTTTTAACCATTTTCACAAAAAAGTTTTTTTTTTTTTCGGGACTTAAAAACGGTGACCCCGGACATGCCGAATTTGCGCCATTCTTGGAAAGGACTCCGTAAAAATTTTTAACCATTTTCACAAAAAAAACGGTGACCCCGGACATGCCGAATTTGCGTTTTTTTTTTTTTTTTTTTTTTTTTTTTTTTTTTTTTTTTTTTCGGGACTTAAAAACGGTGACCCCGGACATGCCGAATTTGCGCCATTCTTGGAAAGGACTCCGAAAGTAATTTTTAACCATTTTCACAAAAAAGTTTTTTTTTTTTTTTTTTTTTTTTTTTTTTTTTTTTTTTTAAAAACGGTGACCCCGGACATGCCGAATTTGCGCCATTCTTGGAAAGGACTCCGAAAGTAATTTTTAACCATTTTCACAAAAAAGTTTTTTTTTTTTTTTTTTTTTTTTTTTTTTTTCGGGACTTAAAAACGGTGACCCCGGACATGCCGAATTTGCGCCATTCTTGGAAAGGACTCCGAAAGTAATTTTTAACCATTTTCACAAAAAAAAACTTAAAAACGGTGACCCCGGACATGCCGAATTTGCGCCATTCTTGGAAAGGACTCCGAAAGTAATTTTTAACCATTTTCACAAAAAAAAAAAAAAGTTTTTTTTTTTTTTTTTTTTTTTTTTTCGGGACTTAAAAACGGTGACCCCGGACATGCCGAATTTGCGCCATTCTTGGAAAGGACTCCGAAAGTAATTTTTAACCATTTTCACAAAAAAGTTTTTTTTTTTTTTTTTTTTTTTTCGGACTTAAACGGTGACCCCGGACATGCCGAATTTGCGCCATTCTTGGAAAGGACTCCGAAAGTAATTTTTAACCATTTTCACAAAAAAGTTTTTTTTTTTTTTTTTTTTTTTTTTTCGGGACTTAAAAACGGTGACCCCGGACATGCCGAATTTGCGCCATTCTTGGAAAGGACTCCGAAAGTAATTTTTAACCATTTTCACAAAAAAAAAAAAAAGTTTTTTTTTTTTTTTTTTTTTTTTCGGGACTTAAAAACGGTGACCCCGGACATGCCGAATTTGCGCCATTCTTGGAAAGGACTCCGAAAGTAATTTTTAACCATTTTCACAAAAAAAATTTTTTTTTTTTTTTTTTTTTTTTTTTTTTTTTTTTAAAAACGGTGACCCCGGACATGCCGAATTTGCGCCATTCTTGGAAAGGACTCCGAAAGTAATTTTTAACCATTTTCACAAAAAAAAAAAAGTTTTTTTTTTTTTTTTTTTTAAAAACGGTGACCCCGGACTTAAAAAGGACTCGGTGACCCCGGACTTAAAAACGGTGACCCCGGACATGCCGAATTTGCGCCATTCTTGGAAAGGACTCCGAAAGTAATTTTTAACCATTTTCACAAAAAAAAAAGTTTTTTTTTTTTTTTAAAAACGGTGACCCCGGACATGCCGAATTTGCGCCATTCTTGGAAAGGACTCCGAAAGTAATTTTTAACCATTTTCACAAAAAAAAAAAAAGTGTTTTTTTTTTTTTTTTTTTTTTTTTCGGGACTTAAAAACGGTGACCCCGGACATGCCGAATTTGCGCCATTCTTGGAAAGGACTCCGAAAGTAATTTTTAACCATTTTCACAAAAAAAAAATTTTTTTTTTTTTTTTTTTTTTTTTTTTTCGGGACTTAAAAACGGTGACCCCGGACATGCCGAATTTGCGCCATTCTGGAAAGGACTCCGAAAGTAATTTTTAACCATTTTCACAAAAAAGTTTTTTTTTTTTTTTTTTTTTTTTTTCGGGACTTAAAAACGACCCCGGACATGCCGAATTTGCATTCTTGGAAAGGACTCCGAAAGTAATTTTTAACCATTTTCACAAAAAAAAACGGTGACCCCGGACATGCCGAATTTGTTTTTTTTTTTTTTTTTTTTTTTTTTTTCGACTTAAAAACGGTGACCCCGGACATGCCGAATTTGCGCCATTCTTGGAAAGGACTCCGAAAGTAATTTTTAACCATTTTCACAAAAAAGTTTTTTTTTTTTTTTTTTTTTCGGGACTTAAAAACGGTGACCCCGGACATGCCGAATTTGCGCCATTCTTGGAAAGGACTCCGAAAGTAATTTTTAACCATTTTCACAAAAAAGTTTTTTTTTTTTTTTTTTTTTTTTTTTCGGGACTTAAAAACGGTGACCCCGGACATGCCGAATTTGCGCCATTCTTGGAAAGGACTCCGAAAGTAATTTTTAACCATTTTCACAAAAAAGTTTTTTTTTTTTTTTTTTTTTTTTTTTTTTCGGGACTTAAAAACGGTGACCCCGGACATGCCGAATTTGCGCCATTCTTGGAAAGGACTCCGAAAGTAATTTTTAACCATTTTCACAAAAAAAAAAAAGTTTTTTTTTTTTTTTTTTTTTTTTTCGGGACTTAAAAACGGTGACCCCGGACATGCCGAATTTGCGCCATTCTTGAAAGGACTCCGAAAAGTAATTTTTAACCATTTTCACAAAAAAAAAAAGTTTTTTTTTTTTTTTTTTTTTTTTTTTTTTTTTCGGGACTTAAAAACGGTGACCCCGGACATGCCGAATTTGCGCCATTCTTGGAAAGGACTCCGAAAGTAATTTTTAACCATTTTCACAAAAAAGTTTTTTTTTTTTTTTTTTTTTTTTTTTTTTCGGGACTTAAAAACGGTGACCCCGGACATGCCGAATTTGCGCCATTCTTGGAAAGGACTCCGAAAGTAATTTTTAACCATTTTCACAAAAAAGTTTTTTTTTTTTTTTTTTTTTTTTTTTTTTTTTCGGGACTTAAAAACGGTGACCCCGGACATGCCGAATTTGCGCCATTCTGGAAAGGACTCCGAAAGTAATTTTTAACCATTTTCACAAAAAAAAAAAAATGTTTTTTTTTTTTTTTTTTTTTTTTTTTTTCGGGACTTAAAAACGGTGACCCCGGACATGCCGAATTTGCGCCATTCTTGGAAAGGACTCCGAAAGTAATTTTTAACCATTTTCACAAAAAAAAATTTTTTTTTTTTTTTTTTTCGGTACTTAAAAACGGTGACCCCGGACATGCCGAATTTGCGCCATTCTTGGAAAGGACTCCGAAAGTAATTTTTAACCATTTTCACAAAAAAGTTTTTTTTTTTTTTTTTTTTTTTTTTTTTTTTTCGGGACTTAAAAACGGTGACCCCGGACATGCCGAATTTGCGCCATTCTTGGAAAGGACTCCGAAAGTAATTTTTAACCATTTTCACAAAAAAAAATTTTTTTTTTTTTTTTTTTTTTTTTTGGGACTTAAAAACGGTGACCCCGGACATGCCGAATTTGCGCCATTCTTGGAAAGGACTCCGAAAGTAATTTTTAACCATTTTCACAAAAAAGTTTTTTTTTTTTTTTTTTTTTTTTTTTTTTTTTTTTTTTTTTTTTCGGGACTTAAAAACGGTGACCCCGGACATGCCGAATTTGCGCCATTCTTGGAAAGGACTCCGAAAGTAATTTTTAACCATTTTCACAAAAAAGTTTTTTTTTTTTTTTTTTTTTTTTTTTTTCGGGACTTAAAAACGGTGACCCCGGACATGCCGAATTTGCGCCATTCTTGGAAAGGACTCCGAAAGTAATTTTTAACCATTTTCACAAAAAAGTTTTTTTTTTTTTTTTTTTTTTTTTTTTTCGGGACTTAAAAACGGTGACCCCGGACATGCCGAATTTGCGCCATTCTTGGAAAGGACTCCGAAAGTAATTTTTAACCATTTTCACAAAAAAGTGATTTTTTTTTTTTTTTTTTTTTTTTTTTTTTTTTTTTTTTTTTTTGGACTTAAAAACGGTGACCCCGGACATGCCGAATTTGCGCCATTCTTGGAAAGGACTCCGAAAGTAATTTTTAACCATTTTCACAAAAAAAAAAAAAAAAGTTTTTTTTTTTTTTTTTTTTTTTTTTTTCGGGACTTAAAAACGGTGACCCCGGACATGCCGAATTTGCGCCATTCTTGGAAAGGACTCCGAAAGTAATTTTTAACCATTTTCACAAAAAAGTTTTTTTTTTTTTTTTTTTTTTTTTTTTCGGGACTTAAAAACGGTGACCCCGGACATGCCGAATTTGCGCCATTCTTGGAAAGGACTCCGAAAGTAATTTTTAACCATTTTCACAAAAAAAAAAATTTTTTTTTTTTTTTTTTCGGGACTTAAAAACGGTGACCCCGGACATTCGGGACTTAAAAACGGTGACCCCGGACATGCCGAATTTGCGCCATTCTGGAAAGGACTCCGAAAGTAATTTTTAACCATTTTCACAAAAAAAAAAAAGTTTTTTTTTTTTTTTTTTTTTTTCGGGACTTAAAAACGGTGACCCCGGACATGCCGAATTTGCGCCATTCTTGGAAAGGACTCCGAAAGTAATTTTTAACCATTTTCACAAAAAAGTTTTTTTTTTTTTTTTTTTTTTTTTTTTTTTTTTTTTTCGGGACTTAAAAACGGTGACCCCGGACATGCCGAATTTGCGCCATTCTTGGAAAGGACTCCGAAAGTAATTTTTAACCATTTTCACAAAAAAGTTTTTTTTTTTTTTTTTTTTTTTTTTTCGGGACTTAAAAACGGTGACCCCGGACATGCCGAATTTGCGCCATTCTTGGAAAGGACTCCGAAAGTAATTTTTAACCATTTTCACAAAAAAGTTTTTTTTTTTTTTTTTTTTTTTCGGGACTTAAAAACGGTGACCCCGGACATGCCGAATTTGCGCCATTCTGGAAAGGACTCCGAAAGTAATTTTTAACCATTTTCACAAAAAAAAAAATTTTTTTTTTTTTTTTTTTTTTTTTTTCGGGACTTCTAAAAACGGTGACCCCGGACATGTGCCGAATTTGCGCCATTCTTGGAAAGGACTCCGAAAGTAATTTTTAACCATTTTCACAAAAAAAAAAAAAAAAAAAATTTTTTTTTTTTTTTTTTCGGGAAAAACGGTGACCCCGGACATGCCGAATTTGCCCATTCTTGGAAAGGACTCCGAAAGTAATTTTTAACCATTTTCACAAAAAAGTTTTTTTTTTTTTTTTTTTTTTTTCGGGACTTAAAAACGGTGACCCCGGACATGCCGAATTGCGCCATTCTTGGAAAGGACTCCGAAAGTAATTTTTAACCATTTTCACAAAAAAGTTTTTTTTTTTTTTTTTTTTTTTTTTTTCGGGACTTAAAAACGGTGACCCCGGACATGCCGAATTTGCGCCATTCTTGGAAAGGACTCGAAAGTAATTTTTAACCATTTTCACAAAAAAAAAAAATTTTTTTTTTTTTTTTTTTTTTTTTTCGGGACTTAAAAACGGTGACCCCGGACATGCCGAAATGGAAAGGACTCCGAAAGTAATTTTTAACCATTTTCAATTTTTTTTCTTTTTTTTTTTTTTTTTTTTTTCGGGACTTAAAAACGGTGACCCCGGACATGCCGAATTTGCGCCATTCTTGGAAAGGACTCCGAAAGTAATTTTTACCATTTTCACAAAAAAGTTTTTTTTTTTTTTTTTTTTTTTTTTCGGGACTTAAAAACGGTGACCCCGGACATGCCGAATTTTTTTTCTTGGAAAGGACTCGAAAACACAAAAAAAAAAATTTTTTTTTTTTTTTTTTTTTTTCGGGACTTAAAAACGGTGACCCCGGACATGCCGAATTTGCGCCATTCTTGGAAAGGACTCCGAAAGTAATTTTTAACCATTTTCACAAAAAAGAATGCCGTTTTTTTTTTTTTTTTTTTTTTTTTTTTTTTTTTTTTTTTTCGGGACTTAAAAACGGTGACCCCGGACATGCCGAATTTGCGCCATTCTTGGAAAGGACTCCGAAAGTAATTTTTAACCATTTTCACAAAAAAGTTTTTTTTTTTTTTTTTTTTTTTTTTTTTTTTCGACTTAAAAACGGTGACCCCGGACATGCCGAATTTGCGCCATTCTTGGAAAGGACTCCGAAAGTAATTTTTAACCATTTTCACAAAAAAAAAAAAATTTTTTTTTTTTTTTTTTTTTTTCGACTTAAAAACGGTGACCCCGGACATGCCGAATTTGCGCCATTCTGGAAAGGACTCCGAAAGTAATTTTTAACCATTTTCACAAAAAAGTTTTTTTTTTTTTTTTTTTTTTTTTTTTTCGGGACTTAAAAACGGTGACCCCGGACATGCCGAATTTGCGCCATTCTTGGAAAGGACTCCGAAAGTAATTTTTAACCATTTTCACAAAAAAGTTTTTTTTTTTTTTTTTTTTTTTTTTCGGGACTTAAAAACGGTGACCCCGGACATGCCGAATTTGCGCCATTCTTCCGAAAGTAATTTTTTTTTTCACAAAAAAGTTTTTTTTTTTTTTTTTTTTTTTTTTTCGGACTTAAAAACGGTGACCCCGGACATGCCGAATTTGCGCCATTCTGGAAAGGACTCCGAAAGTAATTTTTAACCATTTTCACAAAAAAGTTTTTTTTTTTTTTTTTTTTTTTTTTTTCGACTTAAAAACGGTGACCCCGGACATGCCGAATTTGCGCCATTCTGGAAAGGACTCCGAAAGTAATTTTTAACCATTTTCACAAAAAAGTTTTTTTTTTTTTTTTTTTTTTTTTCGGGACTTAAAAACGGTGACCCCGACATGCCGAATTTGCGCCATTCTTGGAAAGGACTCCGAAAGTAATTTTTAACCATTTTCACAAAAAAAATTTTTTTTTTTTTTTTTTTTTTTTCGGGACTTAAAAACGGTGACCCCGGACATGCCGAATTTGCGCCATTCTTGGAAAGGACTCCGAAAGTAATTTTTAACCATTTTCACAAAAAAGTTTTTTTTTTTTTTTTTTTTTTTTCGGGACTTAAAAACGGTGACCCCGGACATGCCGAATTTGCGCCATTCTTGGAAAGGACTCCGAAAGTAATTTTTAACCATTTTCACAAAAAAAAATTTTTTTTTTTTTTTTTTTTTTTTTTTTTTTTTTTTTAAAAACGGTGACCCCGGACATGCCGAATTTGCGCCATTCTGGAAAGGACTCCGAAAGTAATTTTTAACCATTTTCACAAAAAAGTTTTTTTTTTTTTTAAAAAAACGGTGACCCCGGACATGCCGAATTTGCGCCATTCTGGAAAGGACTCCGAAGTAATTTTTAACCATTTTCACAAAAAAAAGTTTTTTTTTTTTTTTTTTTTTTTTTTTTCGGGACTTAAAAACGGTGACCCCGGACATGCCGAATTTGCGCCATTCTGGAAAGGACTCCGAAAGTAATTTTTAACCATTTTCACAAAAAAGTTTTTTTTTTTTTTTTTTTTTTTTTTTTTCGGGACTTAAAAACGGTGACCCCGGACATGCCGAATTTGCGCCATTCTTGGAAAGGACTCCGAAAGTAATTTTTAACCATTTTCACAAAAAAAAAAATTTTTTTTTTTTTTTTTTTTTTTTTTTTTTTTTCGACTTAAAAACGGTGACCCCGGACATGCCGAATTTGCGCCATTCTGGAAAGGACTCCGAAAGTAATTTTTTTACCATTTTCACAAAAAAGTTTTTTTTTTTTTTTTTTTTTTTTTTTTTTCGGACTTAAAAACGGTGACCCCGACATGCCGAATTTGCGCCATTCTGGGACTCCGAAAGTAATTTTTAACCATTTTCACAAAAAAGTTTTTTTTTTTTTTTTTTTTTTTTTTCGGGACTTAAAAACGGTGACCCCGGACATGCCGAATTGCGCCATTCTGGAAAGGACTCCGAAAGTAATTTTTAACCATTTTCACAAAAAAGTTTTTTTTTTTTTTTTTTTTTTTCGGGACTTAAAAACGGTGACCCCGGACATGCCGCCGAATTTGCCATTCTTCTGAAAGGACTCCGAAGTAATTTTTAACCATTTTCACAAAAAAAAAAATTTTTTTTTTTTTTTTTTTTTTTTCGGGACTTAAAAACGGTGACCCCGGACATGCCGAATTTGCGCCATTCTGGAAAGGACTCCGAAAGTAATTTTTAACCATTTTCACAAAAAAAAAAATTTTTTTTTTTTTTTTTTTTTTTTTTTTTTTCGACTTAAAAACGGTGACCCCGGACATGCCGAATTTGCGCCATTCTGGAAAGGACTCCGAAAGTAATTTTTAACCATTTTCACAAAAAAACATGCCGAATTTTTCTTTTTTTTTAACCATTTTCACAAAAAAGTTTTTTTTTTTTTTTCGGGACTTAAAAACGGTGACCCCGGACATGCCGAATTTGCGCCATTCTGGAAAGGACTCCGAAAGTAATTTTTAACCATTTTCACAAAAAATTTTTTTTTTTTTTTTTTTTTTTTTTTTCGGGACTTAAAAACGGTGACCCCGGACATGCCGAATTTGCGCCATTCTGGAAAGGACTCCGAAAGTAATTTTTAACCATTTTCACAAAAAAAAAAAAAGTTTTTTTTTTTTTTTTTTTTTTTTTTAAAAACGGTGACCCCGGACATGCCGAATTTGCGCCATTCTTGGAAAGGACTCCGAAAGTAATTTTTAACCATTTTCACAAAAAAAAACGGGACTTAAAAACGGTGACCCCGGACATGCCGAATTTGCGCCATTCTTGGAAAGGACTCGAAAGTAATTTTTAACCATTTTCACAAAAAAAAAAAATTTTTTTTTTTTTTTTTTTTTTTTTTTTTTTTTTTTTTTTTTTTTTGCGCCATTCTTGGAAAGGACTCCGAAAGTAATTTTTAACCATTTTCACAAAAAAGTTTTTTTTTTTTTTTTTTTTTTTTTTTTTTCGGGACTTAAAAACGGTGACCCCGGACATGCCGAATTTGCGCCATTCTGGAAAGGACTCCGAAAGTAATTTTTAACCATTTTCACAAAAAAGTTTTTTTTTTTTTTTTTTTTTTTTTTTTTTCGGGACTTGACCCCGGACATGCCGAATTTGCGCCATTCTTGAAAGGACTCCGAAAGTAATTTTTAACCATTTTCACAAAAAAAAAAAAATTTTTTTTTTTTTTTTTTTTTTTTTTTTTCGGACTTAAAAACGGTGACCCCGGATGCCCGAATTTGCGCCATTCTTGGAAAGGACTCCGAAAGTAATTTTTAACCATTTTCACAAAAAAAAAAAAGTTTTTTTTTTTTTTTTTTTTTTTTTTTCGGGACTTAAAAACGGTGACCCCGGACATGCCGAATTTGCGCCATTCTGGAAAGGACTCCGAAAGTAATTTTTAACCATTTTCACAAAAAAAAAAAAAAGTTTTTTTTTTTTTTTTTTTTTTTTTTTTTTTGGACTTAAAAACGGTGACCCCGGACATGCCGAATTTGCGCCATTCTTGGAAAGGACTCCGAAAGTAATTTTTAACCATTTTCACAAAAAACTTAAAAACGGTGACCCCGGACATTTTTTTTTTTTTTTTTCACAAAAAAGTTTTTTTTTTTTTTTTTTTTTTTAAAAACGGTGACCCGGACATGCCGAATTTGCGCCATTCTTGGAAAGGACTCCGAAAGTAATTTTTAACCATTTTCACAAAAAAGTTTTTTTTTTTTTTTTTTTTTTTTTTTTTTTCGGGACTTAAAAACGGTGACCCCGGACATGCCGAATTTGCGCCATTCTGGAAAGGACTCCGAAAGTAATTTTTAACCATTTTCACAAAAAAGTTTTTTTTTTTTTTTTTTTTTTTCGGGACTTAAAAACGGTGACCCCGGACATGCCGAATTTGCGCCATTCTGGAAAGGACTCCGAAAGTAATTTTTAACCATTTTCACAAAAAAAAACTTTTTTTTTTTTTTTTTTTTTTTTTTTAAAAACGGTGACCCCGGACATGCCGAATTTGCGCCATTCTGGAAAGGACTCCGAAAGTAATTTTTAACCATTTTCACAAAAAAGTTTTTTTTTTTTTTTTTTTTTTTTTTTTTTTTTTTCGGGACTTAAAAACGGTGACCCCGGACATGCCGAATTTGCGCCATTCTGGAAAGGACTCCGAAAGTAATTTTTAACCATTTTCACAAAAAAGTTTTTTTTTTTTTTTTTTTTTTTTTTTTTTTTTTTTTTTTTCGGGACTTAAAACGGTGACCCCGGACATGCCGAATTTGCGCCATTCTGGAAAGGACTCCGAAAGTAATTTTTAACCATTTTCACAAAAAAAATTTTTTTTTTTTTTTTTTTTTTTTTTCGGGACTTAAAAACGGTGACCCCGGACATGCCGAATTTGCGCCATTCTTGGAAAGGACTCCGAAAGTAATTTTTAACCATTTTCACAAAAAAGTTTTTTTTTTTTTTTTTTTTTTTTTTTCGGGACTTAAAAACGGTGACCCCGGACATGCCGAATTTGCGCCATTCTGGAAAGGACTCCGAAAGTAATTTTTAACCATTTTCACAAAAAAGTTTTTTTTTTTTTTTTTTTTTTTTTTTTTTTTGACTTAAAAACGGTGACCCCGGACATGCCGAATTTGCGCCATTCTTGGAAAGGACTCCGAAAGTAATTTTTAACCATTTTCACAAAAAAGTTTTTTTTTTTTTTTTTTTTTTTTTTTTTCGGGACTTAAAAACGGTGACCCCGGACATGCCGAATTTGCGCCATTCTTGGAAAGGACTCCGAAAGTAATTTTTAACCATTTTCACAAAAAAGTTTTTTTTTTTTTTTTTTTTTTTTTTTTTTTTTTTTTTTCGGGACTTTAAAAACGGTGACCCCGGACATGCCGAATTTGCGCCATTCTGGAAAGGACTCCGAAAGTAATTTTTAACCATTTTCACAAAAAAAAAAAAGTTTTTTTTTTTTTTTTTTTTTTTTTTTTCGGACTTAAAAACGGTGACCCCGGACATGCCGAATTTGCGCCATTCTGGAAAGGACTCCGAAAGTAATTTTTAACCATTTTCACAAAAAAGTTTTTTTTTTTTTTTTTTTTTTTTCGGGACTTAAAAACGGTGACCCCGGACATGCCGAATTTGCGCCATTCTTGAAAGGACTCAAAGTAATTTTTTTTCACAAAAAAGTTTTTCACAAAAAAGTTTTTTTTTTTTTTTTTTTTTTTCGGGACTTAAAAACGGTGACCCCGGACATGCCGAATTTGCGCCATTCTTGAAAGGACTCCGAGTAATTTTTAACCATTTTCACAAAAAAGTTTTTTTTTTTTTTTTTTTTTTTTGACCCCGGACATTTTTTCTGGAAAGGACTCCGAAAGTAATTTTTAACCATTTTCACAAAAAAAAAAAAGTTTTTTTTTTTTTTTTTTTTTTTTCGGGACTTAAAAACGGTGACCCCGGACATGCCGAATTTGCGCCATTCTTGAAGGACTCCGAAAGTAATTTTTAACCATTTTCACAAAAAAGTTTTTTTTTTTTTTTTTTTTTTTTTTTTTTTTTTCGGGACTTAAAAACGGTGACCCCGGACATGCCGAATTTGCGCCATTCTGGAAAGGACTCCGAAAGTAATTTTTAACCATTTTCACAAAAAAAAACGGTGTTTTTTTTTTTTTTTTTTTTTTTTTTTTTTTTTTTTTTTTTTTTTTTCGACTTAAAAACGGTGACCCCGGACATGCCGAATTTGCGCCATTCTGGAAAGGACTCAAAGTAATTTTTAACCATTTTCACAAAAAAAAAAAATTTTTTTTTTTTTTTTTTTTTCGGGACTTAAAAACGGTGACCCCGGACATGCCGAATTTGCGCCATTCTGGAAAGGACTCCGAAAGTAATTTTTAACCATTTTCACAAAAAAAAAAATTTTTTTTTTTTTTTTTTTTTTTTTTTTTCGGGACTTAAAAACGGTGACCCCGGACATGCCGAATTTGCGCCATTCTTGGAAAGGACTCCGAAAGTTTTTTTATTTTCACAAAAAAGTTTTTTTTTTTTTTTTTTTTTTTTTTTTTTTTTAAAAACGGTGACCCCGGACATGCCGAATTTGCGCCATTCTGGAAAGGACTCCGAAAGTTTTTTAACCATTTTCATTTTCACAAAAAAGTTTTTTTTTTTTTTTTTTTTTTTTTAAAAACGGACTTAAAAACGGTGACCCCGGACATTTTGCGCCATTCTGGAAAGGACTCAAAGTAATTTTTAACCATTTTCACAAAAAAAAATTTTTTTTTTTTTTTTTTTTTTTTTTCGGGACTTAAAAACGGTGACCCCGGACATGCCGAATTTGCGCCATTCTGGAAAGGACTCCGAAAGTAATTTTTAACCATTTTCACAAAAAAGTTTTTTTTTTTTTTTTTTTTTTTTTTTTTTCGGGACTTAAAAACGGTGACCCCGGACATGCCGAATTTGCGCCATTCTTGGAAAGGACTCCGAAAGTAATTTTTAACCATTTTCACAAAAAAGTTTTTTTTTTTTTTTTTTTTTTTTTTTCTTTCCGAAAGTAATTTTTAACCACTTAAAAACGGTGACCCCGGACATGCCGAATTTGCGCCATTCTGGAAAGGACTCCGAAAGTAATTTTTAACCATTTTCACAAAAAAAACGGTGACCCCGGACATGTTTTTTTTTTTTTTTTTTTTTTTTTTTTTTTTTTTTTTTTTTTTTTCGGGACTTAAAAACGGTGACCCCGGACATGCCGAATTTGCGCCATTCTTGGAAAGGAGACTCCGAAAGTAATTTTTAACCATTTTCACAAAAAAGTTTTTTTTTTTTTTTTTTTTTTCGGGACTTAAAAACGGTGACCCCGGACATGCCGAATTTGCGCCATTCTGGAAAGGACTCCGAAAGTAATTTTTAACCATTTTCACAAAAAAGTTTTTTTTTTTTTTTTTTTTTTTCGGGACTTAAAAACGGTGACCCCGGACATGCCGAATTTGCGCCATTCTTGGAAAGGACTCCGAAAGTAATTTTTAACCATTTTCACAAAAAATTTTTTTTTTTTTTTTTTTTTTTTTTTTTTTTCGGGACTTAAAAACGGTGACCCCGGACATGCCGAATTTGCGCCATTCTGGAAAGGACTCCGTAATTTTTTTAACCATTTTCACAAAAAAGTTTTTTTTTTTTTTTTTTTTTTTTTTTTTTAAAAACGGTGACCCCGGACATGCCGAATTTGCGCCATTCTGGAAAGGACTCCGAAAGTAATTTTTAACCATTTTCACAAAAAAGTTTTTTTTTTTTTTTTTTTTTTTTTTTTTTCGGGACTTAAAAACGGTGACCCCGGACATGCCGAATTTGCGCCATTCTGGAAAGGACTCCATTTTCAAAGTAATTTTTAACCATTTTACAAAAAAAAAAAAAAAAAAGTTTTTTTTTTTTTTTTTTTTTTTTTTTCGGACTTAAAAACGGTGACCCCGGACATGCCGAATTTGCGCCATTCTGGAAAGGACTCCGAAAGTAATTTTTAACCATTTTCACAAAAAAGTTTTTTTTTTTTTTTTTTTTTTTTTTTTTTTTTTTTTTTTTCGGACTTAAAAACCCCGGCCGAATTTGACCCATTCTTGGGACATAATTTTTAACCATTTTCACAAAAAAAAATTGCTTAAAAACGCCATTCTGGAAAGGACTCCGAAAGTAATTTTTAACCATTTTCACAAAAAAGTTTTTTTTTTTTTTTTTTTTTTTTTTTTTTCGGACTTAAAAACGGTGACCCCGGACATGCCGAATTTGCGCCATTCTGGAAAGGACTCCGAAAGTAATTTTTAACCATTTTCACAAAAAAGTTTTTTTTTTTTTTTTTTTTTTAAAAACGGTGACCCCGGACATGCCGAATTTGCGCCATTCTTAAAGGACTCGAAAGTAATTTTTAACCATTTTCACAAAAAAGTTTTTTTTTTTTTTTTTTTTTTTTTTTTCGGGACTTAAAAACGGTGACCCCGGACATGCCGAATTTGCGCCATTCTGGAAAGGACTCCGAAAGTAATTTTTAACCATTTTCACAAAAAAGTTTTTTTTTTTTTTTTTTTTTTTTTTCGGGACTTAAAAACGGTGACCCCGGACATGCCGAATTTGCGCCATTCTGGAAAGGACTCCGAAAGTAATTTTTAACCATTTTCACAAAAAAGTTTTTTTTTTTTTTTTTTTTTTTTTTTCGGACTTAAAAACGGTGACCCCGGACATGCCGAATTTGCGCCATTCTGGAAAGGACTCCGAAAGTAATTTTTAACCATTTTCACAAAAAAAAAAAATTTTTTTTTTTTTTTTTTTTTTTTTTCGGGACTTAAAAACGGTGACCCCGGACATGCCGATTTGCGCCATTCTGGAAAGGACTCCCCGGAATGTAATTTTTAACCATTTTGGAAAGGACTCCAAAAATTTTTTTTTCACAAAAAAAAAAAATTTTTTTTTTTTTTTTTTTTTTTTTTCGGGACTTAAAAACGGTGACCCCGGACATGCCGAATTTGCGCCATTCTGGAAAGGACTCCGAAAGTAATTTTTACCATTTTCACAAAAACATGCCGAATTTTTTTTTTTTTCACAAAAAAGTTTTTTTTTTTTTTTTTTTTTCGGGACTTAAAAACGGTGACCCCGGACATGCCGAATTTGCCCATTCTGGAAAGGACTCCGAAAGTAATTTTTAACCATTTTCACAAAAAAAAAAAAAAAATTTTTTTTTTTTTTTTTTTTTTTCGGGACTTAAAAACGGTGACCCCGGACATGCCGAATTTGCGCCATTCTGGAAAGGACTCCGAAAGTAATTTTTAACCATTTTCACAAAAAAGTTTTTTTTTTTTTTTTTTTTTTTTTTCGGGACTTAAAAACGGTGACCCCGGACATGCCGAATTTGCGCCATTCTGGAAAGGACTCCGAAAGTAATTTTTAACCATTTTCACAAAAAAAAATTTTTTTTTTTTTTTTTTTTTTTTTTTTTTCGGGACTTAAAAACGGTGACCCCGGACATGCCGAATTTGCGCCATTCTGGAAAGGACTCAAAGTAATTTTTAACCATTTTCACAAAAAAAATTTTTTTTTTTTTTTTTTTTTTTTTCGGGACTTAAAAACGGTGACCCCGGACATGCCGAATTTGCGCCATTCTGGAAAGGACTCCGAAAGTAATTTTTAACCATTTTCACAAAAAAGTGATTTTTTTTTTTTTTTTTCGGGACTTAAAAACGGTGACCCCGGACATGCCGAATTTGCGCCATTCTGGAAAGGACTCCGAAAGTAATTTTTAACCATTTTCACAAAAAACTTAAAAACCCCGGACTTAAAAACGTGCCGAATTTTCTTGGAAAGGACTTTTTTAACCATTTTCACAAAAAAAAAAAAAAGTTTTTTTTTTTTTTTTTTTTTTTTTTTCGACTTAAAAACGGTGACCCCGGACATGCCGAATTTGCGCCATTCTTGGAAAGGACTCCGAAAGTAATTTTTAACCATTTTCACAAAAAAAAAAAAAGTTTTTTTTTTTTTTTTTTTCGGGACTTAAAAACGGTGACCCCGGACATGCCGAATTTGCGCCATTCTTGGAAAGGACTCCGAAAGTAATTTTTAACCATTTTCACAAAAAAAAAAAATTTTTTTTTTTTTTTTTCGGGACTTAAAAACGGTGACCCCGGACATGCCGAATTTGCGCCATTCTGGAAAGGACTCCGAAGTAATTTTTAACCATTTTCACAAAAAAGTTTTTTTTTTTTTTTTTTTTTTTAAAAACGGTGACCTGACCCCGGACATGCCGAATTTGCGCCATTCTGGAAAGGACTCCGAAAGTAATTTTTAACCATTTTCACAAAAAAGTTTTTTTTTTTTTTTTTTTTTTTTTTTTTCGGGACTTAAAAACGGTGACCCCGGACATGCCGAATTTGCGCCATTCTTGAAAGGACTCCGAAAGTAATTTTTAACCATTTTCACAAAAAAGTGATTTTTTTTTTTTTTTTTTTTTTTTTTTTTTTTTTTTCGGACTTAAAAACGGTGACCCCGGACATGCCGAATTTGCGCCATTCTGGAAAGGACTCCGAAAGTAATTTTTAACCATTTTCACAAAAAAGTTTTTTTTTTTTTTTTTTTTTTTTTTTTTTTTCGGGACTTAAAAACGGTGACCCCGGACATGCCGAATTTGCGCCATTCTGGAAAGGACTCCGAAAGTAATTTTTAACCATTTTCAAAAAAAAATTTTTTTTTTTTTTTTTTTTTTCGGGACTAAAAACGGTGACCCCGGACATGCCGAATTTGCGCCATTCTGGAAAGGACTCCGAAAGTAATTTTTAACCATTTTCACAAAAAAGTTTTTTTTTTTTTTTTTTTTTCGGGACTTAAAAACGGTGACCCCGGACATGCCGAATTTGCGCCATTCTGGAAAGGACTCCGAAAGTAATTTTTAACCATTTTCACAAAAAAAAAATTTTTTTTTTTTTTTTTTTTTTTTTTTTAAAAACGGTGACCCCGGACATGCCGAATTTGCGCCATTCTGGAAAGGACTCCGAAAGTAATTTTTAACCATTTTCACAAAAAAGTTTTTTTTTTTTTTTTTTTTTTTTTTTTTTCGGGACTTAAAAACGGTGACCCCGGACATGCCGAATTTGCGCCATTCTGGAAAGGACTCCGAAAGTAATTTTTAACCATTTTCACAAAAAAATTTTTTTTTTTTTTTTTTTTTCGGGACTTAAAAACGGTGACATTAAAAACGAATGCCGAATTTGCGCCATTCTGGAAAGGACTCCGAAAGTAATTTTTAACCATTTTCACAAAAAAAAAAAATTTTTTTTTTTTTTTTTTTTTTTAAAAAACGGTGACCCCGGACATGCCGAATTTGCGCCATTCTGGAAAGGACTCCGAAAGTAATTTTTAACCATTTTCACAAAAAAGTTTTTTTTTTTTTTTTTTTTTCGGGACTTAAAAACGACATTACCGAATTTGCGCCATTCTTGGAAAGGACTCGAAAGTAATTTTTAACCATTTTCACAAAAAAGTGACCCTTAAAAACGGTGACCCCGGACATGCGGTGACCCCGGATTTTTGCCATTCTGGAAAGGACTCCGAAAGTAATTTTTAACCATTTTCACAAAAAAGTTTTTTTTTTTTTTTTTTTTTTTTCGGGACTTAAAAACGGTGACCCCGGACATGCCGAATTTGCGCCATTCTGGAAAGGACTCCGAAAGTAATTTTTAACCATTTTCACAAAAAAGTGATTTTTTTTTTTTTTTTTTTTTTTTTTTAAAAACGGTGACCCCGGACATGCCGAACATTGCGCCATTTCTGGAAAGGACTCCGAAAGTAATTTTTAACCATTTTCACAAAAAAGTTTTTTTTTTTTTTTTTTTTTTTTCGGGACTTAAAAACGGTGACCCCGGACATGCCGAATTTGCGCCATTCTGGAAAGGACTCCGAAAGTAATTTTTAACCATTTTCACAAAAAAGTTTTTTTTTTTTTTTTTTTTTTTTTTTTTTAAAAACGGTGACCCCGGACATGCCGAATTTGCGCCATTCTGGAAAGGACTCCGAAAGTAATTTTTAACCATTTTCACAAAAAAGTTTTTTTTTTTTTTTTTTTTTTTTTTTTTCGGGACTTAAAAACGGTGACCCCGGACATGCCGAATTTGCGCCATTCTGGAAAGGACTCCGAAAGTAATTTTTAACCATTTTCACAAAAAAAAAAATTTTTTTTTTTTTTTTTTTTTCGGGACTTAAAAACGGTGACCCCGGACATGCCGAATTTGCGCCATTCTGGAAAGGACTCCGAAAGTAATTTTTAACCATTTTCACAAAAAAGTTTTTTTTTTTTTTTTTTTTTTTTTTTTTTTTTTTCGGGACTTAAAAACGGTGACCCCGGACATGCCGAATTTGCGCCATTCTTGGAAAGGACTCCGAAAGTAATTTTTAACCATTTTCACAAAAAAGTTTTTTTTTTTTTTTTTTTTTTTTTTTTTAAAAACGGTGACCCCGGACATGCCGAATTTGCGCCATTCTGGAAAGGACTCCGAAAGTAATTTTTAACCATTTTCACAAAAAAGTTTTTTTTTTTTTTTTTTTTCGGGACTTAAAAACCGAATTTGCCCATTCTCGAAAGTAATTTTTAACCATTTTCACAAAAAAGTTTTTTTTTTTTTTTTTTTTTTTTTTTTTCGGGACTTAAAAACGGTGACCCCGGACATGCCGAATTTGCGCCATTCTGGAAAGGACTCCGAAAGTAATTTTTAACCATTTTCACAAAAAAGTTTTTTTTTTTTTTTTTTTTTTTTTTTCGGACTTAAAAACGGTGACCCCGGACATGCCGAATTTGCGCCATTCTGGAAAGGACTCCGAAAGTAATTTTTAACCATTTTCACAAAAAAGTTTTTTTTTTTTTTTTTTTTTTTTTTTTTTTTTTTCGGGACTTAAAAACGGTGACCCCGGACATGCCGAATTTGCGCCATTCTGGAAAGGACTCCGAAAGTAATTTTTAACCATTTTCACAAAAAAGTGATTTTTTTTTTTTTTTTTTTTTTTCGACTTAAAAACGGTGACCCCGGACATGCCGAATTTGCGCCATTCTGGAAAGGACTCCGAAAGTAATTTTTAACCATTTTCACAAAAAAAAAAAATTTTTTTTTTTTTTTTTTTTTTTTTTTTTTTTTTTTTTTTTTTTTTCGGGACTTAAAAACGGTGACCCCGGACATTTTGCGCCATTCTGGAAAGGACTCCGAAAGTAATTTTTAACCATTTTCACAAAAAAAAAAAAAATTTTTTTTTTGGGACTTAAAAACGGTGACCGCGGACATGCCGAATTTGCGCCATTCTGGAAAGGACTCCGAAAGTAATTTTTAACCATTTTCACAAAAAAGTTTTTTTTTTTTTTTTTTTTTTTTTTTTTCGGGACTTAAAAACGGTGACCCCGGACATGCCGAATTTGCGCCATTCTGGAAAGGACTCCGAAAGTAATTTTTAACCATTTTCACAAAAAAGTTTTTTTTTTTTTTTTTTTTTTTTTTCGGACTTAAAAACGGTGACCCCGGACATGCCGAATTTGCGCCATTCTGGAAAGGACTCCGAAAGTAATTTTTAACCATTTTCACAAAAAAGTTTTTTTTTTTTTTTTTTTTTTTTTTCGACTTAAAAACGGTGACCGCGGACATGCCGAATTTGCGCCATTCTGGAAAGGACTCCGAAAGTAATTTTTAACCATTTTCACAAAAAAACAAAATATATTTTTTATTTTTTTATTTTTTTCGGGACTTAAAAACGGTGACCGCGGACAT
Source organism: Oncorhynchus gorbuscha (assembly GCF_021184085.1). NCBI lineage: Eukaryota > Metazoa > Chordata > Actinopteri > Salmoniformes > Salmonidae > Oncorhynchus > Oncorhynchus gorbuscha. The sequence continues at coordinate 92,693,861 of NC_060177.1, forward strand.
GCCGAATTTGCGCCATTCTGGAAAGGACTCCGAAAGTAATTTTTAACCATTACAAAAAAAAAAAGTTTTTTTTTTTTTTTTTTTTTTTTTTTCGGACTTAAAAACGGTGACCCCGGACATGCCGAATTTGCGCCATTCTGGAAAGGACTCCGAAAGTAATTTTTAACCATTTTCACAAAAAAGTTTTTTTTTTTTTTTTTTTTTTTTCGGACTTAAAAACGGTGACCCCGGACATGCCGAATTTGCGCCATTCTGGAAAGGACTCCGAAAGTAATTTTTAACCATTTTCACAAAAAAGTTTTTTTTTTTTTTTTTTTTTTTCGGGACTTAAAAACGGTGACCCCGGACATGCCGAATTTGCGCCATTCTGGAAAGGACTCCGAAAGTAATTTTTAACCATTTTCACAAAAAAGTTTTTTTTTTTTTTTTTTTTTTTTTTTTTCGGACTTAAAAACGGTGACCCCGGACATGCCGAATTTGCGCCATTCTGGAAAGGACTCCGAAAGTAATTTTTAACCATTTTCACAAAAAAGTTTTTTTTTTTTTTTTTTTTTTTTTTTTTTTTTAAAAACGGTGACCCCGGACATGCCGAATTTGCGCCATTCTGGAAAGGACTCCGAAAGTAATTTTTAACCATTTTCACAAAAAAAAAAAAAGATTTTTTTTTTTTAAAAACGGTGACCCCGGACATGCCGAATTTGCGCCATTCTGGAAAGGACTCCGAAAAACGGTGACCCCGGACATAAATTTGCCATTTTCACAAAAAAAAGTTTTTTTTTTTTCACAAAAAAGTTTTTTTTTTTTTTTTTTTTTTTCGGACTTAAAAACGGTGACCCCGGACATGCCGAATTTGCGCCATTCTGGAAAGGACTCCGAAAGTAATTTTTAACCATTTTCACAAAAAAGTTTTTTTTTTTTTTTTTTTTTTTTTTTTCGGGACTTAAAAACGGTGACCCCGGACATGCCGAATTTGCGCCATTCTGGAAAGGACTCCGAAAGTAATTTTTAACCATTTTCACAAAAAAGTTTTTTTTTTTTTTTTTTTTTTTTTTCGGACTTAAAAACGGTGACCCCGGACATGCCGAATTTGCGCCATTCTGGAAAGGACTCCGAAAGTAATTTTTAACCATTTTCACAAAAAAAAAAAAAACTTAAAAACGGTGACCCCGGACATGCCGAATTTGCGCCATTCTGGAAAGCAAAATTTTTTAACCATTTTCACAAAAAAGTTTTTTTTTTTTTTTTTTTTTTTTTTTTTCGGGACTTAAAAACGGTGACCCCGGACATGCCGAATTTGCGCCATTCTGGAAAGGACTCCGAAAGTAATTTTTAACCATTTTCACAAAAAAAAAAATTTTTTTTTTTTTTTTTTTTCGACTTAAAAACGGTGACCCCGGACATGCCGAATTTGCGCCATTCTGGAAAGGA
>NC_060177.1:92700288-92769942 GCF_021184085.1 Oncorhynchus gorbuscha
TGCGCCATTCTGGAAAGGACTCCGAAAGTAATTTTTAACCATTTTCACAAAAAAGTTTTTTTTTTTTTTTTTTTTTTTTTTTTCGGGACTTAAAAACGGTGACCCCGGACATGCCGAATTTGCGCCATTCTGGAAAGGACTCCGAAAGTAATTTTTAACCATTTTCACAAAAAAGTTTTTTTTTTTTTTTTTTTTTTTTTCACAAAAAAGGGACTTAAAAACGGTGACCCCGGACATGCCGAATTTGCGCCATTCTGGAAAGGACTCCGAAAGTAATTTTTAACCATTTTCACAAAAAAGTTTTTTTTTTTTTTTTTTTTTTTTTTTTTTTTTTAAAAACGGTGACCCCGGACATGCCGAATTTGCGCCATTCTGGAAAGGACTCCGAAAGTAATTTTTAACCATTTTCACAAAAAAGTTTTTTTTTTTTTTTTTTTTTTTTTTTTTACTTAAAAACGGTGACCCCGGACATGCCGAATTTGCGCCATTCTGGAAAGGACTCCGAAAGTAATTTTTAACCATTTTCACAAAAAAGTGATTTTTTTTTTTTTTTTTTTTTTTTTTTTTAAAAACGGTGACCCCGGACATGCCGAATTTGCGCCATTCTGGAAAGGACTCCGAAAGTAATTTTTAACCATTTTCACAAAAAAGTTTTTTTTTTTTTTTTTTTTTTTTTTCGGGACTTAAAAACGGTGACCCCGGACATGCCGAATTTGCGCCATTCTGGAAAGGACTCCGAAGTAATTTTTAACCATTTTCACAAAAAAGTTTTTTTTTTTTTTTTTTTTCGGACTTAAAAACGGTGACCCCGGACATGCCGAATTTGCGCCATTCTGGAAAGGACTCCGAAAGTAATTTTTAACCATTTTCACAAAAAAGTTTTTTTTTTTTTTTTTTTTTTTTTTTTTTTTTTCGGACTTAAAAACGGTGACCCCGGACATGCCGAATTTTTGCATTTCTGGAAAGGACTCCGAAAGTAATTTTTAACCATTTTCACAAAAAAGTTTTTTTTTTTTTTTTTTTTTTTTTTTTTTTTTTTTCGGACTTAAAAACGGTGACCCCGGACATGCCGAATTTGCGCCATTCTGGAAAGGACTCCGAAAGTAATTTTTAACCATTTTCACAAAAAAGTTTTTTTTTTTTTTTTTTTTTTTTTTTTTTTTTAGGGACTTAAAAACGGTGACCCCGGACATGCCGAATTTGCGCCATTCTGGAAAGGACTCCGAAGTAATTTTTAACCATTTTCACAAAAAAGTTTTTTTTTTTTTTTTTTTTTTTTTTTTTTTCGGGACTTAAAAACGGTGACCCCGGACATGCCGAATTTGCGCCATTCTTGGAAAGGACTCCGAAAGTAATTTTTAACCATTTTCACAAAAAAGTTTTTTTTTTTTTTTTTTTTTTTTTTTTTTTTTTCGGGACTTAAAAACGGTGACCCCGGACATGCCGAATTTGCGCCATTCTTGGAAAGGACTCCGAAAGTAATTTTTAACCATTTTCACAAAAAAGTTTTTTTTTTTTTTTTTTTTTTTTCGGACTAAAAACGGTGACCCCGGACATGCCGAATTTGCGCCATTCTGGAAAGGACTCCGAAGTAATTTTTAACCATTTTCACAAAAAAGTTTTTTTTTTTTTTTTTTTTTTTTTTTTTTTTTTAAAAACGGTGACCCCGGACATGCCGAATTTGCGCCATTCTGGAAAGGACTCCGAAAGTAATTTTTAACCATTTTCACAAAAAAGTTTTTTTTTTTTTTTTTTTTTTTTTTTTTTCGGGACTTAAAAACGGTGACCCCGGACATGCCGAATTTGCGCCATTCTGGAAAGGACTCCGAAAGTAATTTTTAACCATTTTCACAAAAAAGTTTTTTTTTTTTTTTTTTTTTTTTTTTCGGGACTTAAAAACGGTGACCCCGGACATGCCGAATTTGCGCCATTCTGGAAAGGACTCCGTAATTTTTAACCATTTTCACAAAAAAGTTTTTTTTTTTTTTTTTTTTTTTTTTTTTCGGGACTTAAAAACGGTGACCCCGGACATGCCGAATTTGCGCCATTCTTGGAAAGGACTCCGAAAGTAATTTTTAACCATTTTCACAAAAAAGTTTTTTTTTTTTTTTTTTTCGGGACTTAAAAACGGTGACCCCGGACATGCCGAATTTGCGCCATTCTGGAAAGGACTCCGAAAGTAATTTTTAACCATTTTCACAAAAAAGTTTTTTTTTTTTTTTTTTTTTTTTTTTTTTAAAAACGGTGACCCCGGACATGCCGAATTTGCGCCATTCTGGAAAGGACTCCGAAAGTAATTTTTAACCATTTTCACAAAAAAGTTTTTTTTTTTTTTTTTTTTTTTTTTTAAAAACGGTGACCCCGGACATGCCGAATTTGCGCCATTCTGGAAAGGACTCCGAAAGTAATTTTTAACCATTTTCACAAAAAAAAAATTTTTTTTTTTTTTTTTTTTTTTAAAAACGGTGACCCCGGACATGCCGAATTTGCGCCATTCTGGAAAGGACTCCGAAAGTAATTTTTAACCATTTTCACAAAAAAGTTTTTTTTTTTTTTTTTTTTTTTCGGACTTAAAAACGGTGACCCCGGACATGCCGAATTTGCGCCATTCTGGAAAGGACTCCGAGTAATTTTTAACCATTTTCACAAAAAAGTTTTTTTTTTTTTTTTTTTTTTTTTTCGGGACTTAAAAACGGTGACCCCGGACATGCCGAATTTGCGCCATTCTGGAAAGGACTCCGAAAGTAATTTTTAACCATTTTCACAAAAAGTTTTTTTTTTTTTTTTTTTTTTTTTTTCGGGACTTAAAAACGGTGACCCCGGACATGCCGAATTTGCGCCATTCTGGAAAGGACTCCGAAAGTAATTTTTAACCATTTTCACAAAAAAGTTTTTTTTTTTTTTTTTTTTTTTTTTCGACTTAAAAACGGTGACCCCGGACATGCCGAATTTGCGCCATTCTGGAAAGGACTCCGAAAGTAATTTTTAACCATTTTCACAAAAAAAACTTAAAATTTTTTTTTTTTTTTTTTTTTTTTTTTCGGACTTAAAAACGGACTTCCGAAAGTAATTTTTAACCATTTTCACAAAAAAGATTTTTTTTTTTTTTTTTTTTTTTCGGGACTTAAAAACGGTGACCCCGGACATGCCGAATTTGCGCCATTCTGGAAAGGACTCCGAAAGTAATTTTTAACCATTTTCACAAAAGTGATTTTTTTTTTTTTTTTTTTTTTTTTTTTTTTCGGGACTTAAAAACGGTGACCCCGGACATGCCGAATTTGCGCCATTCTGGAAAGGACTCCGAAAGTAATTTTTAACCATTTTCACAAAAAAAAAAAGTTTTTTTTTTTTTTTTTTTTTTTTTGACTTAAAAACGGTGACCCCGGACATGCCGAATTTGCGCCATTCTTGAAAGGACTCCGAAAGTAATTTTTAACCATTTTCACAAAAAAGTTTTTTTTTTTTTTTTTTTTTTTTTTCGGACTTAAAAACGGTGACCCCGGACATGCCGAATTTGCGCCATTCTGGAAAGGACTCCGAAAGTAATTTTTAACCATTTTCACAAAAAAGTTTTTTTTTTTTTTTTTTTTTTTTTTTAAAAACGGTGACCCCGGACATGCCGAATTTGCGCCATTCTGGAAAGGACTCCGAAAGTAATTTTTAACCATTTTCACAAAAAAGTTTTTTTTTTTTTTTTTTTTTTTTTTTTTCGGACTTAAAAACGGTGACCCCGGACATGCCGAATTTGCGCCATTCTGGAAAGGACTCCGAAAGTAATTTTTAACCATTTTCACAAAAAAAAAACCCCGGACATGTTTTTTTTTTTTTTTTTTTTTTTTTTTTTTTTTTTTTTTTTTTTTTTTTGACCCCGGACATGCCGAATTTGCGCCATTCTGAAAGGACTCCGAAAGTAATTTTTAACCATTTTCAAAAAAAGGACTTAAAAACGGTGACCCCGGACATGCCGAATTTGCGCCATTCTGGAAAGGACTCCGAAAGTAATTTTTAACCATTTTCACAAAAAAGTTTTTTTTTTTTTTTTTTTTTTTTTTTTCGACTTAAAAACGGTGACCCCGGACATGCCGAATTTGCGCCATTTTAATTTTTAACCATTTTCACAAAAAATTTTTTTTTTTTTTTTTTTTTTTTTTTTTCGGACTTAAAAACGGTGACCCCGGACATGCCGAATTTGCGCCATTCTTGAAAGGACTCCGAAAGTAATTTTTAACCATTTTCACAAAAAAGTTTTTTTTTTTTTTTTTTTTTTTTTTTTTAAAAACGGTGACCCCGGACATGCCGAATTTGCGCCATTCTGGAAAGGACTCCGAAAGTAATTTTTAACCATTTTCACAAAAAAGTTTTTTTTTTTTTTTTTTTTTTTTTTTCGACTTAAAAACGGTGACCCCGGACATGCCGAATTTGCGCCATTCTGGAAAGGACTCCGAAAGTAATTTTTAACCATTTTCACAAAAAAAATTTTTTTTTTTTTTTTTTTTTTTCGGACTTAAAAACGGTGACCCCGGACATGCCGAATTTGCGCCATTCTGGAAAGGACTCCGAAAGTAATTTTTAACCATTTTCACAAAAAAAAAAATTTTTTTTTTTTTTTTTTTTTTTTTTCGACTTAAAAACGGTGACCCCGGACATGCCGAATTTGCGCCATTCTGGAAAGGACTCCGAAAGTAATTTTTAACCATTTTCACAAAAAAGTTTTTTTTTTTTTTTTTTTTTTTTTTTTTTAAAAACGGTGACCCCGGACATGCCGAATTTGCGCCATTCTGGAAAGGACTCCGAAAGTAATTTTTAACCATTTTCAAAAAAAAAATTTTTTTTTTTTTTTTTTTTTTTTTTTTTTTAAAAACGGGTGACCCCGGACATGCCGAATTTGCGCCATTCTGGAAAGGACTCCGAAAGTAATTTTTAACCATTTTCACAAAAAAGTTTTTTTTTTTTCGGGACTTAAAAACGGTGACCCCGGACATGCCGAATTTGCGCCATTCTGGAAAGGACTCCGAAAGTAATTTTTAACCATTTTCACAAAAAAGTTTTTTTTTTTTTTTTTTTTTTTTTTTTTTTTTTTTTTAAAAACGGTGACCCCGGACATGCCGAATTTGCGCCATTCTGGAAAGGACTCCGAAAGTAATTTTTAACCATTTTCACAAAAAAGTTTTTTTTTTTTTTTTTTTTTTTTTTTTTTTTTAAAACGGTGACCCCGGACATGCCCCCGACATTTGCGCCATTCTGCGCCATTCTTGGAAAGGACTCCGAAAGTAATTTTTAACCATTTTCACAAAAAAGTTTTTTTTTTTTTTTTTTTTTTTTTTTTTTTTCGGACTTAAAAACGGTGACCCCGGACATGCCGAATTTGCGCCATTCTGGAAAGGACTCCGAAAGTAATTTTTAACCATTTTCACAAAAAAGTTTTTTTTTTTTTTTTTTTTTTTTTTTCGGACTTAAAAACGGTGACCCCGGACATGCCGAATTTGCGCCATTCTGGAAAGGACTCCGAAAGTAATTTTTAACCATTTTCAATTTTTTTTTTTTTTTTTTTTTTTTTTTTTTGACTTAAAAACGGTGACCCCGGACATGCCGAATTTGCGCCATTCTGGAAAGGACTCCGAAAGTAATTTTTAACCATTTTCACAAAAAAGTTTTTTTTTTTTTTTTTTTTTTTTTTCGGGACTTAAAAACGGTGACCCCGGACATGCTTGAATTTGCGCCATTCTTGAAAGGACTCCGAAAGTTTTTTTAACCATTTTCACAAAAAAGTTTTTTTTTTTTTTTTTTTTTCGGGACTTAAAAACGGTGACCCCGGACATGCCGAATTTGCGCCATTCTTGGAAAGGACTCCGAAAGTAATTTTTAACCATTTTCACAAAAAAGTTTTTTTTTTTTTTTTTTTTTTTTTTTTTTCGGACTTAAAAACGGTGACCCCGGACATGCCGAATTTGCGCCATTCTGGAAAGGACTCCGAAAGTAATTTTTAACCATTTTCACAAAAAAAAAAAAATTTTTTTTTTTTTTTTTTTTTTTCGGGACTTAAAAACGGTGACCCCGGACATGCCGAATTTGCGCCATTCTTTCTGGAAAGGACTCCGAAAGTAATTTTTAACCATTTTCACAAAAAAAAAAAAAATTTTTTTTTTTTTTTTTTTTTTTTTTTTTTCGGGACTTAAAAACGGTGACCCCGGACATGCCGAATTTGCGCCATTCTGGAAAGGACTCCGAAAGTAATTTTTAACCATTTTCACAAAAAAGTTTTTTTTTTTTTTTTTTTTTTTTTTTTTTTTTTTTTTTTTAAAAACGGTGACCCCGGACATGCCGAATTTGCGCCATTCTGGAAAGGACTCCGAAAGTAATTTTTAACCATTTTCACAAAAAAGTTTTTTTTTTTTTTTTTTTTTTTCGGGACTTAAAAACGGTGACCCCGGACATGCCGAATTTGCGCCATTCTTGGAAAGGACTCCGAAAGTAATTTTTAACCATTTTCACAAAAAAGTTTTTTTTTTTTTTTTTTTTTTTTTTTTCGGGACTTAAAAACGGTGACCCCGGACATGCCGAATTTGCGCCATTCTGGAAAGGACTCCGAAAGTAATTTTTAACCATTTTCACAAAAAAGATTTTTTTTTTTTTTTTTTTTTTTTGACTTAAAAACGGTGACCCCGGACATGCCGAATTTGCGCCATTCTGGAAAGGACTCCGTAATTTTTAATTTTTAACCATTTTCACAAAAAAAAAAAAAAATTTTTTTTTTTTTTTTTTTTTTTTTTTTTTCGACTTAAAAACGGTGACCCCGGACATGCCGAATTTGCGCCATTCTTGGAAAGGACTCCGAAAGTAATTTTTAACCATTTTCACAAAAAAGTTTTTTTTTTTTTTTTTTTTTTTTTTTTTTTTTTTTTTTTTTTTTTCGGGACTTAAAAACGGTGACCCCGGACATGCCGAATTTGCGCCATTCTTGGAAAGGACTCCGAAAGTAATTTTTAACCATTTTCACAAAAAAAAAAAAAAAAGTTTTTTTTTTTTTTTTTCGGGACTTAAAAACGGTGACCCCGGACATGCCGAATTTGCGCCATTCTGGAAAGGACTCCGAAAGTAATTTTTAACCATTTTCACAAAAAAAAAAAAGTTTTTTTTTTTTTTTTTTTTTTTGACCCCGGACATGCCGAATTTGCGCCATTCTGGAAAGGACTCCGAAAGTAATTTTTAACCATTTTCACAAAAAAGTTTTTTTTTTTTTTTTTTTTTTTTTTTTTTTTTTCGGGACTTAAAAACGGTGACCCCGGACATGCCGAATTTGCGCCATTCTGGAAAGGACTCGAAAGTAATTTTTAACCATTTTCACAAAAAAAAAAAACGTTTTTTTTTTTTTTTTTTTTTTTTTTTTTTTTTTTTTTTTTTTAAAAACGGTGACCCCGGACATGCCGAATTTGCGCCATTCTTGGAAAGGACTCCGAAAGTAATTTTTAACCATTTTCACAAAAAAAAAAAAAAAATTTTTTTTTTTTTTTTTTTTTTTTTTTTTCGGGACTTAAAAACGGTGACCCCGGACATGCCGAATTTGCGCCATTCTTGGAAAGGACTCAAAGTAATTTTTAACCATTTTCACAAAAAAAAAAATTTTTTTTTTTTTTTTTTTTTTTTTTTTTTTTAAAAACGGTGACCCCGGACATGCCGAATTTGCGCCATTCTTGGAAAGGACTCCGAAAGTAATTTTTAACCATTTTCACAAAAAAAAAATTTTTTTTTTTTTTTTCGACTTAAAAACGGTGACCCCGGACATGCCGAATTTGCGCCATTCTTGGAAAGGACTCCGAAAGTAATTTTTAACCATTTTCACAAAAAAAGTTTTTTTTTTTTTTTTTTTTTTTTTTTTTTCGGACTTAAAAACGTGACCCCGGACATGCCGAATTTGCGCCATTCTTGGAAAGGACTCCGAAAGTAATTTTTAACCATTTTCACAAAAAAGTTTTTTTTTTTTTTTTTTTTTTTTTTTTTCGGACTTAAAAACGGTGACCCCGGACATGCCGAATTTGCGCCATTCTTGGAAAGGACTCCGAAGTAATTTTTAACCATTTTCACAAAAAAAAAAAAAAAAATTTTTTTTTTTTTTTTTTTTTTTTTTGACCCATTCTTTATTTTCCAAATTTGCGCCATTCTTTTGGAAAGGACTCCGAAAGTAATTTTTAACCATTTTCACAAAAAAGTTTTTTTTTTTTTTTTTTTTTTCGGGACTTAAAAACGGTGACCCCGGACATGCCGAATTTGCGCCATTCTTGGAAAGGACTCCGAAAGTAATTTTTAACCATTTTCACAAAAAAAAAAATTTTTTTTTTTTTTTTTTTTTTTCGGACTTAAAAACGGTGACCCCGGACATGCCGAATTTGCGCCATTCTTGGAAAGGACTCCGAAAAAGGACTCCGAAAGTAATTTTAACCATTTTCACAAAAAAGTTTTTTTTTTTTTTTTTTTTTTTTTTTTTTAAAAACGGTGACCCCGGACATGCCGAATTTGCGCCATTCTTGGAAAGGACTCCGAAAGTAATTTTTAACCATTTTCACAAAAAAGTTTTTTTTTTTTTTTTTTTTTTTTTTCGGGACTTAAAAACGGTGACCCCGGACATGCCGAATTTGCGCCATTCTTGGAAAGGACTCCGAAAGTAATTTTTAACCATTTTCACAAAAAAGTTTTTTTTTTTTTTTTTTTTTTTTTTTTTTTTTTTTAAAAACGGTGACCCCGGACATGCCGAATTTGCGCCATTCTTGGAAAGGACTCCGAAAGTAATTTTTAACCATTTTCACAAAAAAAAAAGTTTTTTTTTTTTTTTTTTTTTTTTTTTTTTTTCGGGACTTAAAAACGGTGACCCCGGACATGCCGAATTTGCGCCATTCTTGGAAAGGACTCCGAAAGTAATTTTTAACCATTTTCACAAAAAAAAAAACCATTTTTTTTTTTTTTTTTTTTTTTTCGGACTTAAAAACGGTGACCCCGGACATGCCGAATTTGCGCCATTCTTGGAAAGGACTCCGAAAGTAATTTTTAACCATTTTCACAAAAAAATTTTTTTTTTTTTTTTTTTTTTTTCGGGACTTAAAAACGGTGACCCCGGACATGCCGAATTTGCGCCATTCTTGAAAGGACTCCGAAAGTAATTTTTAACCATTTTCACAAAAAACTTAAAAACGTGACCCCGGACATGCCGAATTTCTTGGAAAGGACTTTTTTTCACAAAAAAATTTTTTTTTTTTTTTTTTTTTTTAAAAACGGTGACCCCGGACATGCCGAATTTGCGCCATTCTTGAAAGGACTCCGAGGACTTTTCAAAAAAAGTAATTTTTAACCATTTTCACAAAAAAGTTTTTTTTTAACCATTTTTTTTTTTTTTTTTTTTTTTTTCGACTTAAAAACGGTGACCCCGGACATGCCGAATTTGCGCCATTCTTGGAAAGGACTCCGAAAGTAATTTTTAACCATTTTCACAAAAAAGTTTTTTTTTTTTTTTTTTTTTTTCGGACTTAAAAACGGTGACCCCGGACATGCCGAATTTGCGCCATTCTTGGAAAGGACTCCGAAAGTAATTTTTAACCATTTTCACAAAAATTTTTTTTTTTTTTTTTTTTTTTTTTTCGGGACTAAAAACGGTGACCCCGGACATGCCGAATTTGCGCCATTCTTGAAAAGGACTCCGAAAGTAATTTTTAACCATTTTCACAAAAAAGTTTTTTTTTTTTTTTTTTTTTTTTTTTTTCGGGACTTAAAAACGGTGACCCCGGACATGCCGAATTTGCGCCATTCTTGAAAGGACTCCGAAAGTAATTTTTAACCATTTTCACAAAAAAAAATGTTTTTTTTTTTTTTTTTTTTTTCGGGACTTAAAAACGGTGACCCCGGACATGCCGAATTTGCGCCATTCTTGGAAAGGACTCCGAAAGTAATTTTTAACCATTTTCACAAAAAAGTTTTTTTTTTTTTTTTTTTTTTTTTTTTTTTTTTTTTAAAAACGGTGACCCCGGACATGCCGAATTTGCGCCATTCTTGGAAAGGACTCGAAAGTAATTTTTAACCATTTTCACAAAAAAAAGTTTTTTTTTTTTTTTTTTTTTTTTTTTCGGGACTTAAAAACGGTGACCCCGGACATGCCGAATTTGCGCCATTCTTGGAAAGGACTCCAAAGTAATTTTTAACCATTTTCACAAAAAAAAAAAAAAAAAGTTTTTTTTTTTTTTTCGGGACTTAAAAACGGTGACCCCGGACATGCCGAATTTGCGCCATTCTTGGAAAGGACTCCGAAAGTAATTTTTAACCATTTTCACAAAAAAAAAATTTTTTTTTTTTTTTTTTTTTTTTTTTTTTAAAAACGGTGACCCCGGACATGCCGAATTTGCGCCATTCTTGGAAAGGACTCCGAAAGTAATTTTTAACCATTTTCACAAAAAAAAAAAAAGGACTTTTTTTTTTTTTTTTTTTTTTTTTTTTTTTTTTTTTTCGGACTTAAAAACGGTGACCCCGGACATGCCGAATTTGCGCCATTCTTGGAAAGGACTCCGAAAGTAATTTTTAACCATTTTCACAAAAAAGTTTTTTTTTTTTTTTTTTTTTTTTTTTTTCGGACTTAAAAACGGTGACCCCGGACATGCCGAATTTGCGCCATTCTTGGAAAGGACTCCGAAAGTAATTTTTAACCATTTTCACAAAAAAAAAAAACGGTTTTTTTTTTTTTTTTTTTTTTTTCGGACTTAAAAACGGTGACCCCGGACATGCCGAATTTGCGCCATTCTTGGAAAGGACTCCGAAAGTAATTTTTAACCATTTTCACAAAAAAAGTTTTTTTTTTTTTTTTTTTTTTTTTTTTGCGCTTTCCGAAAGTAATTTTTAACCATTTTCACAAAAAAAAAAAAATTTTTTTTTTTTTTTTTTTTTTTTTCGACTTAAAAACGGTGACCCCGGACATGCCGAATTTGCGCCATTCTTGGAAAGGACTCCGAAAGTAATTTTTAACCATTTTCACAAAAAAAGTTTTTTTTTTTTTTTTTTTTTTTTTTTTTTTTTTTCGGACTTAAAAACGGTGACCCCGGACATGCCGAATTTGCGCCATTCTTGGAAAGGACTCCGAAAGTAATTTTTAACCATTTTCACAAAAAAGTTTTTTTTTTTTTTTTTTTTTTTTTTTTTTTTTTAAAAACGGTGACCCCGGACATGCCGAATTTGCGCCATTCTTGGAAAGGACTCCGAAAGTAATTTTTAACCATTTTCACAAAAAAAAAAAAATTTTTTTTTTTTTTTTTTTTTTTCGGACTTAAAAACGGACCCCGGACATGCCGAATTTGCGCCATTCTTGGAAAGGACTCCGAAAGTAATTTTTAACCATTTTCACAAAAAAGTTTTTTTTTTTTTTTTTTTTTTTCGGGACTTAAAAACGGTGACCCCGGACATGCCGAATTTGCGCCATTCTTGGAAAGGACTCCGAAGTAATTTTTAACCATTTTCACAAAAAAGTTTTTTTTTTTTTTTTTTTTTTTTTTTTTTTTTTTTCGGGACTTAAAAACGGTGACCCCGGACATGCCGAATTTGCGCCATTCTTGGAAAGGACTCCGAAAGTAATTTTTAACCATTTTCACAAAAAAAAAAAAAAAAAAAGTTTTTTTTTTTTTTTTTTTTTTTTTAAAAACGGTGACCCCGGACATGCCGAATTTGCGCCATTCTTGGAAAGGACTCCGAAAGTAATTTTTAACCATTTTCACAAAAAAAAAAAAAAATTTTTTTTTTTTTTTTTTTTTTTTTCGGGACTTAAAAACGGTGACCCCGGACATGCCGAATTTGCGCCATTCTTGGAAAGGACTCCGAAAGTAATTTTTAACCATTTTCAAAAAAAAAAAAACGGTGACCCCGGACATGCCGTTTTTTTTTTTTTTTTTTTTTTTTTTTTTCGGACTTAAAAACGGTGACCCCGGACATGCCGAATTTGCGCCATTCTTGGAAAGGACTCCGTAATTTTTAACCATTTTCACAAAAAAAAAAAAGGACTCCGAAAGTAATTTTTTTTTTTTTTTTTTTTTTTTTTTTTTTTTTTTCGACTTAAAAACGGTGACCCCGGACATGCCGAATTTGCGCCATTCTTGGAAAGGACTCCGAAAGTAATTTTTAACCATTTTCACAAAAAAGTTTTTTTTTTTTTTTTTTTTTTTTTTTCGGACTTAAAAACGGTGACCCCGGACATGCCGAATTTGCGCCATTCTTGGAAAGGACTCCGAAAGTAATTTTTAACCATTTTCACAAAAAAAAAAAAAGTTTTTTTTTTTTTTTTTTTTTTTTTTTTCGGGACTTAAAAACGGTGACCCCGGACATGCCGAATTTGCGCCATTCTTGGAAAGGACTCCGAAAGTAATTTTTAACCATTTTCACAAAAAAAAAAAAAAAAGTTTTTTTTTTTTTTTTTTTTTTTTTTTTCGGACTTAAAAACGGTGACCCCGGACATGCCGAATTTGCCATTCTTGGAAAGGACTCCGAAAGTAATTTTTAACCATTTTCACAAAAAAGTTTTTTTTTTTTTTTTTTTTTTTTCGGGACTTAAAAACGGTGACCCCGGACATGCCGAATTTGCGCCATTCTTGGAAAGGACTCCGAAAGTAATTTTTAACCATTTTCACAAAAAAAAAAAAGTTTTTTTTTTTTTTTTTTTTTTTCGGGACTTAAAAACGGTGACCCCGGACATGCCGAATTTGCGCCATTCTTGGAAAGGACTCAAAAGGACTAATTTTTTTAACCATTTTCACAAAAAAGTTTTTTTTTTTTTTTTTTTTTTTTTTTTCGGGACTTAAAAACGGTGACCCCGGACATGCCGAATTTGCGCCATTCTTGGAAAGGACTCCGAAAGTAATTTTTAACCATTTTCACAAAAAAAAAAAAAAAGTTTTTTTTTTTTTTTTTTTTTTTTTTTTTTTTTTCGGGACTTAAAAACGGTGACCCCGGACATGCCGAATTTGCGCCATTCTTGGAAAGGACTCCGAAAGTAATTTTTAACCATTTTCACAAAAAAAAAGTTTTTTTTTTTTTTTTTTTTTTTTTTCGGGACTTAAAAACGGTGACCCCGGACATGCCGAATTTGCGCCATTCTTGGAAAGGACTCCGAAAGTAATTTTTAACCATTTTCACAAAAAAAAAAAAAAGTTTTTTTTTTTTTTTTTTTTTTTTTCTTAAAAACGGTGACCCCGGACATGCCGAATTTGCGCCATTCTTGGAAAGGACTCCGAAAGTAATTTTTAACCATTTTCACAAAAAAGTTTTTTTTTTTTTTTTTTTTTTTTTTTTTCGGGACTTAAAAACGGTGACCCCGGACATGCCGAATTTGCGCCATTCTTGGAAAGGACTCCGAAAGTAATTTTTAACCATTTTCACAAAAAAAAGTTTTTTTTTTTTTTTTTTTTTTTTTTTTTTTTTTCGGGACTTAAAAACGGTGACCCCGGACATGCCGAATTTGCGCCATTCTTGGAAAGGACTCCGAAAGTAATTTTTAACCATTTTCACAAAAAAAAAAAAAAGTTTTTTTTTTTTTTTTTTTTTTTTTTTTTTTAAAAAAAAACGTGACCCCGGACATGCCGAATTTGCGCCATTCTTGGAAAGGACTCCGAAAGTAATTTTTAACCATTTTCACAAAAAAAAATTTTTTTTTTTTTTTTTTTTTTTTTTCGGGACTTAAAAACGGTGACCCCGGACATGCCGAATTTGCGCCATTCTTGGAAAGGACTCCGAAAGTAATTTTTAACCATTTTCACAAAAAAAAATTTTTTTTTTTTTTTTTTTTTTTTTTTTTTCGGGACTTAAAAACGGTGACCCCGGACATGCCGAATTTGCGCCATTCTTGGAAAGGACTCCGAAAGTAATTTTTAACCATTTTCACAAAAAAGTTTTTTTTTTTTTTTTTTTTTTTTTTTTTTTTTTTTTTTTTTTTTTTTTTTTTTCGGGACTTAAAAACGGTGACCCCGGACATGCCGAATTTGCGCCATTCTTGGAAAGGACTCCGAAAGTAATTTTTAACCATTTTCACAAAAAAAAAAAAAGTTTTTTTTTTTTTTTTTTTTTTCGGACTTAAAAACGGTGACCCCGGACATGCCGAATTTGCGCCATTCTTGGAAAGGACTCCGAAAGTAATTTTTAACCATTTTCACAAAAAAAAAAAAGTTTTTTTTTTTTTCGGGACTTAAAAACGGTGACCCCGGACATGCCGAATTTGCGCCATTCTTGGAAAGGACTCCGAAGTAATTTTTAACCATTTTCACAAAAAAGTTTTTTTTTTTTTTTTTTTTTTCGGGACTTAAAAACGGTGACCCCGGACATGCCGAATTTGCGCCATTCTTGAAAGGACTCCGAAAGTAATTTTTAACCATTTTCACAAAAAACATTTTTTTTTTTTTTTTTTTCAAAAAAAGGACTTTTTTTTTTTTTTTCGGGACTTAAAAACGGTGACCCCGGACATGCCGAATTTGCGCCATTCTTGGAAAGGACTCCGAAAGTAATTTTTAACCATTTTCACAAAAAAGTTTTTTTTTTTTTTTTTTTTTTTTTTTTTTTTTTAAAAACGGTGACCCCGGACATGCCGAATTTGCGCCATTCTTGGAAAGGACTTCTTGAAAGTAATTTTTAACCATTTTCACAAAAAAGTTTTTTTTTTTTTTTTTTTTTTTTTTTTCGGGACTTAAAAACGGTGACCCCGGACATGCCGAATTTGCGCCATTCTTGTTTCGAACCATTTTCACAAAAAAGTTTTTTTTTTTTTTTTTTTTTTCGGGACTTAAAAACGGTGACCCCGGACATGCCGAATTTGCGCCATTCTTGGAAAGGACTCCGAAAGTAATTTTTAACCATTTTCACAAAAAAATTTTTTTTTTTTTTTTTTTTTTTTCGGGACTTAAAAACGGTGACCCCGGACATGCCGAATTTGCGCCATTCTTGGAAAGGACTCCGAAAGTAATTTTTAACCATTTTCACAAAAAAGTTTTTTTTTTTTTTTTTTTTTTTTTCGGGACTTAAAAACGGTGACCCCGGACATGCCGAATTTGCGCCATTCTTGGAAAGGACTCCGAAAGTAATTTTTAACCATTTTCACAAAAAAGTTTTTTTTTTTTTTTTTTTTTTTTTTTCGGGACTTAAAAACGGTGACCCCGGACATGCCGAATTTGCGCCATTCTTGGAAAGGACTCCGAAAGTAATTTTTAACCATTTTCACAAAAAAAAAAAAATTTTTTTTTTTTTTTTTTTTTTTTTTTTTTTTTTTAAAAACGGTGACCCCGGACATGCCGAATTTGCGCCATTCTGGAAAGGACTCCGAAAGTAATTTTTAACCATTTTCACAAAAAAAAAAAAAAGTTTTTTTTTTTTTTTTTTTTTTTTTTTGGACTTAAAAACGGTGACCCCGGACATGCCGAATTTGCGCCATTCTTGAAAAAGGACTCCGAAAGTAATTTTTAACCATTTTCACAAAAAAAAAAATTTTTTTTTTTTTTTTTTTTTTTCGGGACTTAAAAACGGTGACCCCGGACATGCCGAATTTGCGCCATTCTTGGAAAGGACTCCGAAAGTAATTTTTAACCATTTTCACAAAAAAAAAAATTTTTTTTTTTTTTTTTTTTTTTTTTTTTCGGGACTTAAAAACGGTGACCCCGGACATGCCGAATTTGCGCCATTCTTGGAAAGGACTCCGAAAGTAATTTTTAACCATTTTCACAAAAAAAAGTTTTTTTTTTTTTTTTTTTTTTTTTTCGGGACTTAAAAACGGTGACCCCGGACATGCCGAATTTGCGCCATTCTTGGAAAGGACTCCGAAAGTAATTTTTAACCATTTTCACAAAAAAAAAAAAACGGTGAAACATGCCGAATTTTTTTTTTTTTTTTTTTTTTTTTTTCGGGACTTAAAAACGGTGACCCCGGACATGCCGAATTTGCGCCATTCTTGGAAAGGACTCCGAAAGTAATTTTTAACCATTTTCACAAAAAAAAAAAAAAATTTTTTTTTTTTTTTTTTTTTTTTTTTTTTTTCGGGACTTAAAAACGGTGACCCCGGACATGCCGAATTTGCGCCATTCTTGGAAAGGACTCCGAAAGTAATTTTTAACCATTTTCACAAAAAAAAATTTTTTTTTTTTTTTTTTTTTTTTTTTTTTTTTCGGACTTAAAAACGGTGACCCCGGACATGCCGAATTTGCGCCATTCTTGGAAAGGACTCCGAAAGTAATTTTTAACCATTTTCACAAAAAAAGTTTTTTTTTTTTTTTTTTTTTTTTTTTTTTTTTTTTTCGGGACTTAAAAACGGTGACCCCGGACATGCCGAATTTGCGCCATTCTTGGAAAGGACTCCGAAAGTAATTTTTAACCATTTTCACAAAAAAAAAAAAAAAATTTTTTTTTTTTTTTTTTTTTTCGGGACTTAAAAACGGTGACCCCGGACATGCCGAATTTGCGCATTCTTGGAAAGGACTCCGAAAGTAATTTTTAACCATTTTCACAAAAAAGTTTTTTTTTTTTTTTTTTTTTTTAAAAACGGGACTTAAAAACGGTGACCCCGGACATGCCGAATTTGCGCCATTCTTGGAAAGGACTCCGAAAGTAATTTTTAACCATTTTCACAAAAAAAAAATTTTTTTTTTTTTTTTTTTTTTTTTTTTTTTTTCGGGACTTAAAAACGGTGACCCCGGACATGCCGAATTTGCGCCATTCTTGGAAAGGACTCCGAAAGTAATTTTTAACCATTTTCACAAAAAAGTTTTTTTTTTTTTTTTTTTTTTTTTTTTTCGGGACTTAAAAACGGTGACCCCGGACATGCCGAATTTGCGCCATTCTTGGAAAGGACTCCGAAAGTAATTTTTAACCATTTTCACAAAAAAAAAATTTTTTTTTTTTTTTTCGGGACTTAAAAACGGTGACCCCGGACATGCCGAATTTGCGCCATTCTTGGAAAGGACTCCGAAAGTAATTTTTAACCATTTTCACAAAAAAGTTTTTTTTTTTTTTTTTGGGGACTTAAAAACGGTGACCCCGGACATGCCGAATTTGCGCCATTCTTGGAAAGGACTCCGAAAGTAATTTTTAACCATTTTCACAAAAAAAAAAAAAATTTTTTTTTTTTTTTTTTTTTTTTTTTCTTGGAAAGGACTCCGAAAGTAATTTTTAACCATTTTCACAAAAAAAAAAATTTTTTTTTTTTTTTTTTTTTTTTCGGACTTAAAAACGGTGACCCCGGACATGCCGAATTTGCGCCATTCTTGGAAAGGACTCCGAAAGTAATTTTTAACCATTTTCACAAAAAAGTTTTTTTTTTTTTTTTTTTTTTTTTTTTTTTTCGGGACTTAAAAACGGTGACCCCGGACATGCCGAATTTGCGCCATTCTTGGAAAGGACTCCGAAAGTAATTTTTAACCATTTTCATTTTCAAAAAAAAAAAAAAAAATTTTTTTTTTTTTTTTTTTTTTTCGGACTTAAAAACGGTGACCCCGGACATGCCGAATTTGCGCCATTCTTGGAAAGGACTCCGAAAGTAATTTTTAACCATTTTCACAAAAAAGTTTTTTTTTTTTTTTTTTTTTTTTTTTCGGGACTTAAAAACGGTGACCCCGGACATGCCGAATTTGCGCCATTCTTGGAAAGGACTCCGAAAGTAATTTTTAACCATTTTCACAAAAAAAAATTTTTTTTTTTTTTTTTTTTTTCGGGACTTAAAAACGGTGACCCCGGACATGCCGAATTTGCGCCATTCTTGGAAAGGACTCCGAAAGTAATTTTTAACCATTTTCACAAAAAAAAAAAAATGTTTTTTTTTTTTTTTTTTTTTTTTTTCGGGACTTAAAAACGGTGACCCCGGACATGCCGAATTTGCGCCATTCTTGGAAAGGACTCCGAAAGTAATTTTTAACCATTTTCACAAAAAAGTTTTTTTTTTTTTTTTTTTTTTTTTTAAAAACGGTGACCCCGGACATGCCGAATTTGCGCCATTCTTGGAAAGGACTCCGAAAGTAATTTTTAACCATTTTCACAAAAAAGTTTTTTTTTTTTTTTTTTTTTTTTTTTTTTTTTTTTTTTTTTTTTTTTTTTTTTTTTTTTTTTTTTTTTTTTTTTTTTTCGGACTTAAAAACGGTGACCCCGGACATGCCGAATTTGCGCCATTCTTGGAAAGGACTCTCGAAGTAATTTTTAACCATTTTCACAAAAAGTTTTTTTTTTTTTTTTTTTTTTTTTTCGGGACTTAAAAACGGTGACCCCGGACATGCCGAATTTTTTCAAAGTTTTTTTAACCATTTTCACAAAAAAAAAATTTTTTTTTTTTTTTTTTTTTTCGGGACTTAAAAACGGTGACCCCGGACATGCCGAATTTGCGCCATTCTTGGAAAGGACTCCGAAAGTAATTTTTAACCATTTTCACAAAAAAGTTTTTTTTTTTTTTTTTTTTTTTTTTCGGGACTTAAAAACGGTGACCCCGGACATGCCGAATTTGCGCCATTCTTGGAAAGGACTCCGAAAGTAATTTTTAACCATTTTCACAAAAAAAAAAAATTTTTTTTTTTTTTTTTTTTCGGGACTTAAAAACGGTGACCCCGGACATGCCGAATTTGCGTAATTTTTAACCATTTTCACAAAAAAGTTTTTTTTTTTTTTTTTTTTTTTTTTTTTTTTCGGGACTTAAAAACGGTGACCCCGGACATGCCGAATTTGCGCCATTCTTGGAAAGGACTCCGAAAGTAATTTTTAACCATTTTCACAAAAAAGTTTTTTTTTTTTTTTTTTTTTTTTTTTTCGGGACTTAAAAACGGTGACCCCGGACATGCCGAATTTGCGCCATTCTTGGAAAGGACTCCGAAAGTAATTTTTAACCATTTTCACAAAAAAAAATTTTTTTTTTTTTTTTTTTTTTTTTTTCGGGACTTAAAAACGGTGACCCCGGACATGCCGAATTTGCGCCATTCTTGGAAAGGACTCCGAAAGTAATTTTTAACCATTTTCACAAAAAAAAAAATTTTTTTTTTTTTTTTTTTTTTTAAAAACGGACCCCGGACCCCGGACATGCCGAATTTGCGCCATTCTTGGAAAGGACTCCGAAAGTAATTTTTAACCATTTTCACAAAAAAGTTTTT
The DNA here is from genome assembly GCF_021184085.1 of Oncorhynchus gorbuscha. Classification (NCBI taxonomy): domain Eukaryota; kingdom Metazoa; phylum Chordata; class Actinopteri; order Salmoniformes; family Salmonidae; genus Oncorhynchus; species Oncorhynchus gorbuscha. The sequence goes on from NC_060177.1 coordinate 92,719,407, forward strand.
TTTTTTTTTTTTTCACAAAAAAAGTTTTTTTTTTTTTTTTTTTTTTTTTCGGGACTTAAAAACGGTGACCCCGGACATGCCGAATTTGCGCCATTCTTGGAAAGGACTCCGAAAGTAATTTTTAACCATTTTCACAAAAAAGTTTTTTTTTTTTTTTTTTTTTTTTTTTTTTTTTTTTTTCGGACTTAAAAACGGTGACCCGACATGCCGAATTTGCGCCATTCTTGGAAAGGACTCCGAAAGTAATTTTTAACCATTTTCACAAAAAAGTTTTTTTTTTTTTTTTTTTTTTTTCGGGACTTAAAAACGGTGACCCCGGACATGCCGAATTTGCGCCATTCTTGGAAAGGACTCCGAAAGTAATTTTTAACCATTTTCACAAAAAAAAAAAAGTTTTTTTTTTTTTTTTTTTTTTTTTTTTTCGGGACTTAAAAACGGTGACCCCGGACATGCCGAATTTGCGCCATTCTTGGAAAGGACTCCGAAAGTAATTTTTAACCATTTTCACAAAAAAGTTTTTTTTTTTTTTTTTTTTTTTCGGACTTAAAAACCCCGGACATGCCGAATTTGACCATTCTTGGGACATGCCGAATTTTTTAACCATTTTCCATTCTTTTTTTTTTTTTTTTTTTTTTTTTTAAAAACGGTGACCCCGGACATTTTTCTTGGAAAGGACTCATTTTTTTAACCATTTTCAAAAAAAGTTTTTTTTTTTTTTTTTTTTTTTTTTTTTTTCGGGACTTAAAAACGGTGACCCCGGACATGCCGAATTTGCGCCATTCTTGGAAAGGACTCCGAAAGTAATTTTTAACCATTTTCACAAAAAAAAAAAATTTTTTTTTTTTTTTTTTTTTTTCGGGACTTAAAAACGGTGACCCCGGACATGCCGAATTTGCGCCATTCTTGGAAAGGACTCCGAAAGTAATTTTTAACCATTTTCACAAAAAAGTTTTTTTTTTTTTTTTTTTTTTTTTTTTTTTTTTGGGACTTAAAAACGGTGACCCCGGACATGCCGAATTTGCGCCATTCTTGGAAAGGACTCCGAAAGTAATTTTTAACCATTTTCACAAAAAAGTTTTTTTTTTTTTTTTTTTTTTTTTTTTTTTTCGGGACTTAAAAACGGTGACCCCGGACATGCCGAATTTGCGCCATTCTTGGAAAGGACTCCGAAAGTAATTTTTAACCATTTTCACAAAAAAAAAATTTTTTTTTTTTTTTTTTTTTTTTTTTTCGGGACTTAAAAACGGTGACCCCGGACATGCCGAATTTGCGCCATTCTTGGAAAGGACTCCGAAAGTAATTTTTAACCATTTTCACAAAAAAAAAAAAAGTTTTTTTTTTTTTTTTTTTTTTTTTTTTTTTTTTTTCGGGACTTAAAAACGGTGACCCCGGACATGCCGAATTTGCGCCATTCTTGGAAAGGACTCCGAAAGTAATTTTTAACCATTTTCAAAAAAAAAATTTTTTTTTTTTTTTTTTTTCGGGACTTAAAAACGGTGACCCCGGACATGCCGAATTTGCGCCATTCTTGGAAAGGACTCCGAAAGTAATTTTTAACCATTTTCACAAAAAAGTTTTTTTTTTTTTTTTTTTTTTTTTTTTTTTTTTTCGGACTTAAAAACGGTGACCCCGGACATGCCGAATTTGCGCCATTCTTGGAAAGGACTCCGAAAGTAATTTTTAACCATTTTCACAAAAAAAAAAAAATTTTTTTTTTTTTTTTTTTTTTTTTTTCGGGGACTTAAAAACGGTGACCCCGGACATGCCGAATTTGCGCCATTCTTGGAAAGGACTCCGAAAGTAATTTTTAACCATTTTCACAAAAAAAAAAAAAAGATTTTTTTTTTTTTTTTTTTTTTGGGGACTTAAAAACGGTGACCCCCCCGGACATGCCGAATTTGCGCCATTCTTGGAAAGGACTCCGAAAGTAATTTTTAACCATTTTCACAAAAAAAAAGGACTCCGAAAGTAATTTTTTTTTTTTTTTTTTTTTTTTTTTTCGGGACTTAAAAACGGTGACCCCGGACATGCCGAATTTGCGCATTCTTGGAAAGGACTCCGAAAGTAATTTTTAACCATTTTCACAAAAAAGTTTTTTTTTTTTTTTTTTTTTTTTCGGGACTTAAAAACGGTGACCCCGGACATGCCGAATTTGCGCCATTCTTGGAAAGGACTCCGAAAGTAATTTTTAACCATTTTCACAAAAAAAATTTTTTTTTTTTTTTTTTTTTTTTTCGGGACTTAAAAACGGTGACCCCGGACATGCCGAATTTGCGCCATTCTTGGAAAGGACTCCGAAAGTAATTTTTAACCATTTTCACAAAAAAGTTTTTTTTTTTTTTTTTTTTTTTTTCGGGACTTAAAAACGGTGACCCCGGACATGCCGAATTTGCGCCATTCTTGGAAAGGACTCCGAAAGTAATTTTTAACCATTTTCACAAAAAAGTTTTTTTTTTTTTTTTTTTTTAAAAACGGGACTTAAAAATTCTTGGTGAATTTTTAACCATTTTCACAAAAAAAAAATTTTTTTTTTTTTTTTTTTTCGGGACTTAAAAACGGTGACCCCGGACATGCCGAATTTGCGCCATTCTTGAAAGGACTCCGAAAGTAATTTTTAACCATTTTCACAAAAAAGTTTTTTTTTTTTTTTTTTTTTTTTTTTTTTTCGGGACTTAAAAACGGTGACCCCGGACATGCCGAATTTGCGCCATTCTTGGAAAGGACTCCGAAAGTAATTTTTAACCATTTTCACAAAAAAAAATTTTTTTTTTTTTCGGGACTTAAAAACGGTGACCCCGGACATTTTTTTCGGACTTAAAAACGGTGACCCCGGACATGCCGAATTTGCGCCATTCTTGGAAAGGACTCCGAAAGTAATTTTTAACCATTTTCACAAAAAAAAAAAAAAAGTTTTTTTTTTTTTTTTTTTTCGGGACTTAAAAACGGTGACCCCGGACATGCCGAATTTGCGCCATTCTTGGAAAGGACTCCGTAATTTTTTTTAACCATTTTCACAAAAAAAAAAAAAGTTTTTTTTTTTTTTTTTTTTTCGGGACTTTTTTTTTTTTTTTTTTTTTTTTTTTCGGGAAAAAACGGTGACCCCGGACATGCCGAATTTGCGCCATTCTTGGAAAGGACTCCGAAAGTAATTTTTAACCATTTTCACAAAAAAAAAAAAAGTTTTTTTTTTTTTTTTTGGGGGAGAGGAGATGCTGTGGCAGGGTCAGGGAGGGGAGAGTAGAGGCTGGGGCAGGGAGGGGAGAGTAGAGGCTGGGGGAAGGAGGGAGAGGAGAGGCTGGGGCAGGGAGGGGAGAGGAGAGGCTGGGGCAGGGAGAGGAGAGGCTGGGGCAGGGAGAGGAGAGGCTGGGGCAGGGAGGGAGAGGAGAGTCTGGGGCAGGGAGAGGAGAGGCTGGGGCAGGGAGGAGAGAGGAGAGGCTGGGGCAGGGAGGGGAGAGGAGAGGCTGGGGCAGGGAGGGGAGGAGAGGCTGGGGCAGGGAGAGGAGAGGAGAGGCTGGGGCAGGGAGGGGAGAGGAGAGGCTGGGGCAGGGAGAGGAGAGGAGAGGCTGGGGCAGGGAGAGGAGAGGAGAGGCTGGGGCAGGGAGGGGGAGGAGAGGCTGGGGCAGGAGAGGAGAGGAGAGGCTGGGGCAGGGAGGGGAGAGGAGAGGCTGGGGCAGTGGGAGAGGAGAGGAGAGGGAGAGGGAGAGGCTGGGGCAGGGAGGGGAGAGGAGAGGCTGGGGCAGGGAGAGGAGAGGAGAGGCTGGGGCAGGGAGGGGAGAGGAGAGGCTGGGGCAGGGAGAGGAGAGGAGAGGCTGGGGCAGGGAGAGGAGAGACTGGGGCAGGGAGAGGAGAGGAGAGGCTGGGGCAGGGAGGGAGAGGAGAGGCTGGGGCAGGGAGAGGAGAGGAGAGGCTGGGGCAGGGAGGAGAGAGGAGAGGCTGGGGCAGGGAGAGGAGAGGAGAGGCTGGGGCAGGGAGAGGAGAGGAGAGGCTGGGGCAGGGAGGGAGAGAGGAGAGGCTGGGGCAGGGAGAGGAGAGGAGAGGCTGGGGCAGGGAGAGGAGAGGAGAGGCTGGGGCAGGGAGGGAGAGGAGAGGCTGGGGCAGGGAGAGGAGAGGAGAGGCTGGGGCAGGGAGAGGAGAGGAGAGGCTGGGGCAGGGAGGGGAGAGGAGAGGCTGGGGCAGGGAGGGAGAGGAGAGGCTGGGGCAGGGAGAGGAGAGGCTGGGGCAGGGAGGGGAGAGGCTGGGGCAGGGAGGAGAGAGGGAGAGGCTGGGGCAGGGAGGGGAGAGGAGAGGCTGGGGCAGGGAGGGAGAGGAGAGGCTGGGGCAGGGAGGGGAGAGGAGAGGCTGGGGCAGGGAGGGGAGAGGAGAGGCTGGGGCAGGGAGGAGAGAGAGAGGCTGGGGCAGGGAGGGAGAGGAGAGGCTGGGGCAGGGAGGAGAGGAGAGGCTGGGGCAGGGAGGAGGGAGAGGAGAGGCTGGGGCAGGGAGGGAGAGGAGAGGCTGGGGCAGGGAGGGAGAGGAGAGGCTGGGGCAGGGAGGGAGAGGAGAGGCTGGGGCAGGGAGGGAGAGGAGAGGCTGGGGCAGGGAGAGGAGAGGCTGGGGCAGGGAGGGAGAGGAGAGGCTGGGGCAGGGAGGGAGAGGAGAGGCTGGGGCAGGGAGGGAGAGGAGAGGCTGGGGCAGGGAGGGAGAGGAGAGGCTGGGGCAGGGAGGGAGAGGAGAGGCTGGGGCAGGGAGGGAGAGGAGAGGCTGGGGCAGGGAGGGAGAGGAGAGGCTGGGGCAGGGAGGGAGAGGAGAGGCTGGGGCAGGGAGGGAGGGAGAGGCTGGGGCAGGGAGGGGAGAGGCTGGGGCAGGGAGGGGGAGGAGAGGGCTGGGGCAGGGAGGGAGAGGAGAGGCTGGGGCAGGGAGGGAGAGGAGAGGCTGGGGCAGGGAGGGAGAGGAGAGGCTGGGGCAGGGAGGGAGAGGAGAGGCTGGGGCAGGAGGGGAGGAGGGGAGAGAGGAGAGGCTGGGGCAGGGAGGGGAAAGGAGAGGCTGGGGCAGGGAGGGGAGAGGAGAGGCTGGGGCAGGGAGAGGAGAGGGAGAGGCTGGGGCAGGGAGGAGAGGAGAGGCTGGGGCAGGGAGGGAGAGGAGAGGCTGGGGCAGTGAGGGGATTGGTGATGCTGTGGTAGGATCAGGCAGGGGAGAGGAGAGGGCTGGAGCAGGGAGGGGAGAGGAGAGGCTGAAGGGTATAGGGATTTGGGATGAGTCTTGGTAGTGCTAGAGGGACAGGTTTCTTCTTTTTCTTAGTCTAGACACTCTCCTGCCCTCGTAAATTAGACAAAACGCCAAAACCTGAATATATTATATGTATTTTTGTTTATTCCGTGTGTAACTGTTGTTCTTTGTGTTGCACTGCTTTGCTTTATCTTGGTCAGGTCACAGTTGTAAATGAGAACTTGTTCTCAACTGGCCTCCCTGGTTAAATAAAGGTGAAATAAAAAATAAAAATAAAAAATACTGAGAAATACTAAAATAACTCATTTTCAATAATATGTAGGTAGTTAGGACTGGGGTCTGATGGAGAGTTCAGAGGTTCCATTACCTGTAGGTAGTTAGGACAGGGGTCTGATGGAGAGTTCAGAGGTTCCATTACCTGTAGGTAGTTAGGACAGGGTCTGATGGAGAGTTCAGAGGTTCCATTACCTGTAGGTAGTTAGGACAGGGGTCTGATGGAGAGTTCAGAGGTTCCATTACCTGTAGGTAGTTAGGACAGGGGTCTGATGGAGAGTTCAGAGGTTCCATTACCTGTAGGTAGTTAGGACAGGGGTCTGATGGAGAGTTCAGAGGTTCCATTACCTGTAGGTAGTTAGGACAGGGGTCTGATGGAGAGTTCAGAGGTTCCATTACCTGTAGGTAGTTAGGACAGGGTCTGATGGAGAGTTCAGAGGTTCCATTACCTGTAGGTAGTTAGGACAGGGTCTGATGGACAGGGGTCTGATGTTCAGAGGTTCCATTACCTGTAGGTAGTTAGGACTGGGGTCTGATGGAGAGTGGTCCTGTGTAGCTCAGTTGGTAGAGCATGGCGCTTGTCCTGTGTAGCTCAGTTGGTAGAGCATGGCGCTTGTAACGCCAGGGTAGTGGGTTCGATCCCCGGGACCACCCATACGTAGAATGTATGCACACATGACTGTAAGTCGCTTTGGATAAAAGCGTCTGCTAAATGGCATATATTATTTATTATATATTAGAGTTCAGAGGTTCCATTACCTGTAGGTAGTTAGGACAGGGGTCTGATGGAGAGTTCAGAGGTTCCATTACCTGTAGGTAGTTAGGACTGGGGTCTGATGGAGAGTTCAGAGGTTCCATTACCTGTAGGTAGTTAGGACTGGGGTCTGATGGAGAGTTCAGAGGTTCCATTACCTGTAGGTAGTTAGGACAGGGGTCTGATGGAGAGTTCAGAGGTTCCATTACCTGTAGGTAGTTAGGACAGGGGTCTGATGGAGAGTTCAGAGGTTCCATTACCTGTAGGTAGTTAGGACTGGGGTCTGATGGAGAGTTCAGAGGTTCCATTACCTGTAGGTAGTTAGGACTGGGGTCTGATGGAGAGTTCAGAGGTTCTGCTCTTCTCTATAACCTGTAGGGAACACCATGTGATCTATACTTGGCATGTAGGTTTCTCACTTATGGGTGGCGCAGATTGGGATATGGGAAGGGGAATGGGCAGGGTATACACAAATTAAATTCTGTACTACTTACTATAGTATAAAAAGTTGTGTTTTTGCAAACTGTAGTGTTTTTGTGGACATTACTGTAGTATTTACTATAGTATTCTACAGTATACTACAATATTCTATAGTAAGTGCTACACACGATCGAGGGATACTACAGTTTATTATATAATTCTATAGTAAGTACTGTAGTATTCTATAGTAAACTGTCATACTTCTTCGTGTGGGTTCTCTTATTTTCTCTCTCTCTCTCTCTCTCTCTCTCTCTCTCTCTCTCTCTCTCTCTCTCTCTCTCTCTCTCTCTCTCTCTCTCTCTCTCTCTCTCTCTCTCTCTCTCTCTCTCTCTCTCTCTCTCTCTCTCTCTCTCTCTCTCTCTCTCTCTCTCTCCCTCTCTCCCTCTCTCTCTCTCTCTCTCTCTCTCTCTCTCTCTCTCTCTCTCTCTCTCTCTCTCTCTCTCTCTCTCTCTCTCTCTCTCTCCTCTCCCTCTCTCTCTCTCTCTCTCTCTCTCTCTCTCTCTCTCTCCCTCTCTTTCTCTCTCTCCCTCTCCCTCTCTCTCTCTCTCTCTCCCTCCCTCCTCTCTCTCTCTCTCTCTCTCTCTCTCTCTCTCTCTCTCTCTCTCTCTCTCTCTCTCTCTCTCTCTCTCTCCCTCTCTCCCTCTCTCTCTCTCTCTCTCTCTCTCTCTCTCTCTCTCTCTCTCTCTCTCTCTCTCTCTCTCTCTCTCTCTCTCTCTCCCCCCCCTCTCTCTCTCTCTCCCTCTCTCTCTCTCCCTCTCTCTCTCTCTCTCTCTCTCTCTCTCTCTCCCTCTCTCTCTCTCTCTCTCTCTCTCTCTCTCTCCCTCTCTCTGTCACCGTCTTAGTCAGACAGATTTCTCATCTGAGAGTATAGCCCAGTGGACTGGTATTTATCACCTAATTTACATAGGACACGCGAGCGTACACACACACACACACACCTCCTCTGCCTCCACAACAACAGTGAGGTAATGTCTCGCTCGGCTTTTCAGGGGAAACCTAATCTCAAATGGCACCCTATTCCTAGTGATAGTGCAGTGCTTTTGACCAGGGTCCATTAAAAGACAAGGCAGTCTATCAATAAACCACAATAATTGGTTGACTTTCATTGAGTTTTCAGGGTTTTATAGACATCTCCTCTTACCCAGCCGGTATACATCACAGTCTCCATGAGTCAGAGAGCCAGAGAGCCTACTGTCTGACTGGCCTCCCTGCGAGACGATCCAACACGCAGCAAAATCAATGGTCGACATTTAACCCTCATGTTGTATTCGTTTCATGTTAATGAATTCTCTGCACCCATTATAGCTGATTATAAATCCATTGTAATCCATTTATTATCACCCAATGTTGTTGTTAGATCTTTTAGCAACTTAAGTTATTGTGAATATTACACATTGTGAACTTCTATTTGCTATTCATGGCCTGTAGGCCTCATTGACCTGAGCTCATACAACTGGTGTGGAGTATAAAAAAAAGCACAATGTATTAATTATTATATATTATATATATATTATAGTTATTTAGACTATAACAAATACCCAGATGAAACATGTTGTGCTATTTATCACAGACTATTTTTTCTGGCAAGGTTTAACAAGGACATTTGTTTTGAAAACATTTAAAAAAATGTTTTTAAATAGTGTCACAAAAATAACATTTGTTGAGTTCACCAGTCAAAACAGACCGGTATGATTGGATTAGTAAAGAAAGGGCATAGGCCCAAAAATACACATGAAAACTTTACCATATTACAAAAGTATTTTTTTTAAACCTTTATTTAACTAGGCAAGGCAGTTAAGAACAAATTCTTATTTTCAATGACGGTCTAGGAACAGTGGGTTAACTGCCTGTTCAGGGGCAGAACGACAGATTTTTACCATGTCAGCTCGGGGTTTGAACTTGCAACCTTCCGGTTACTAGTCCAACTGCTCTAACCACTAGGCTACAATAACAATAACAGTATTATTAACAATAACAAAAAATGTTAAAATGTTTACAATCTGTCAATTAAATGTTGTTGTCATGTTGGACTATACGTGGTGGTTGTTGCTTTGTGTCTTGCAAATATATGCACTGCATTTATGGCACGTAATGCTTGGTGCTCGTTTTGACATCTCTTGGTGCTTGTTTTGACATCTCTTGGTGCTTGTTTTGACATCTCTTGGTGCTTGTTTTGACATCTCTTAATGCTTGTTTTGACATCTCTTGGTGCTTGTTTTGACATCTCTTGGTGCTTGTTTTGACATCTCTTGGTGCTTGTTTTGACATCTCTTGGTGCTTGTTTTGACATCTCTTGGTGCTTGTTTTGACATCTCTTGGTGCACGTTTTGACATCTCTTGGTACACGTTTTGACATCTCTTGGTGCTTGTTTTGACATCTCTTGGTGCTTGTTTTGACATCTCTTGGTGCTCGTTTTGACATCTCTTGGTGCTTGTTTTGACATCTCTTGGTGCTTGTTTTGACATCTCTTGGTGCTTGTTTTGACATCTCTTGGTGCTCGTTTTGACATCTCTTAGTGCTCGTTTTGACATCTCTTAGTGCTCGTTTTGACATCTCTTGGTGCACGTTTTGACATCTCTTGGTGCACGTTTTGACATCTCTTGGTGCTCGTTTTGACATCTCTTGGTGCACACAGATCACCCCTCTTCCTTTTGTCTCTTCTGTCTCTGGCGGCCGGAGATCTTGCTTCTGGCCCTTGTATATCTCTCACCAAGCCAGCGGAGGATGGTGTTGGAGGAAAGGTGTTGGAGGAAGGTGTTGGAGGAAGGTGTTGGAGGATGGTGTTGGAGGATGGTGTTGGAGGAAAGGTGTTGGAGGAAGGTGTTGGAGGAAGGTGTTGGAGGATGGTGTTGGAGGAAGGTGTTGGAGGAAGGTGTTGGAGGATGGTGTTGGAGGAAGGTGTTGGCAGAAGGTGGTCCTTCTGTAGCTCAGTTGGTAGAGCATGGCGCTTGTAACGCCAGAGTAGTGGGTTCGATTCCGGGACCACCCATACATAGAATGTATGCACACATGACTGTAAGTCGCTTTGGATAAAAGCGTCAGCTAAATGGCATATATTATATTATCATTATTTAGGTGTTGGAGGATGGTGTTGGAGGATGGTGTTGGAGGAAGGTGTTGGAGGATGGTGTTGGAGGATGGTGTTGGAGGAAGGTGTTGGAGGAAGGTGTTGGCGCCTTTGAATGAGGGGTGTGTTTCCCCCCCCCCAACTCTTCTCGGACTAGGTCTCGTCTTGAAACATTTCCCCTGCTTCCAGCCTGGATTCACCTCCATCCACACCACGGACGCGTTGTAGGCCCGACACATCTAGGATGTCGAAGAATACCACCGTGGGCCAACGGTCATCCTCTTACAATGTGCCAGTAACCTGCAAAGGTGCAACAATCTTAAAAGAATGAGTACATGCAAGTGGTACTTCACGTCTTGCATAGTAACGTGTGAAAAATGGCATCAAAGCGTTGTTTTAATTGATCACATCTAAAACATATTTACATATTCAAATGAATAGAATTGACTCCATATTGTTCACAAATTCAAAGAGCATTTCACCAAACAACAACATGTCTTATTTTTATGGTGCAGATAAAACAATCTGGTAAAAAAACAGATTGAAAGATGAAAAGTAACATACCTCAATGTATCAACTCTCCTGTTGTTCCTGTTGGGTTTCTTGTCCTCCCTGGTACTTCCTCTTTGTTCCTGGTGTAATCCAGGACAGTGTTGGGCTTCTTGTCCTCCCTGGTACTTCCTCTTTGTTCCTGGTGTAATCCAGGACAGTGTTGGGCTTCTTGTCCTCCCTGGTACTTCCTCTTTGTTCCTGGTGTAATCCAGGACAGTGTTGGGCTTCTTGTCCTCCCTGGTACTTCCTCTTTGTTCCTGGTGTAATCCAGGACAGTGTTGGGCTTCTTGTCCTCCCTGGTACTTCCTCTTTGTTCCTGTTGTAATCCAGGACAGTGTTGGGCTTCTTGTCCTCCCTGGTACTTCCTCTTTGTTCCTGGTGTAATCCAGGACAGTGTTGGGCTTCTTGTTCTTCCTGGTACTTCCTCTTGTTCCTGTTGTAATCCAGGACAGTGTTGGGCTTCTTGTTCTTCCTGGTACTGCCTCTTTGTTCCTGTTGGGTTTCTTGTCCTCCCTGGTACTTCCTCTTTGTTCCTGTTGTAATCCAGGACAGTGTTGGGCTTCTTGTTCTTCCTGGTACTTCCTCTTTGTTCCTGGTGTAATCCAGGACAGTGTTGGGCTTCTTGTCCTCCCTGGTACTTCCTCTTTGTTCCTGGTGTAATCCAGGACAGTGTTGGGCTTCTTGTCCTCCCTGGTACTTCCTCTTTGTTCCTGTTGTAATCCAGGACAGTGTTGGGCTTCTTGTTCTTCCTGGTACTTCCTCTTTGTTCCTGTTGTAATCCAGGACAGTGTTGGGCTTCTTGTTCTTCCTGGTACTGCCTCTTTGTTCCTGTTGGGTTTCTTGTCCTCCCTGGTACTGCCTCTTTGTTCCTGGTGTAATCCAGGACAGTGTTGGGCTTCTTGTCCTCCCTGGTACTGCCTCTTTGTTCCTGGTGTAATCCAGGACAGTGTTGGGCTTCTTGTCCTCCCTGGTACTGCCTCTTTGTTCCTGGTGTAATCCAGGACAGTGTTGGGCTTCTTGTCCTCCCTGGTACTGCCTCTTTGTTCCTGGTGTAATCCAGGACAGTGTTGGGCTTCTTGTCCTCCCTGGTACTTCCTCTTTGTTCCTGGTGTAATCCAGGACAGTGTTGGGCTTCTTGTCCTCCCTGGTACTTCCTCTTTGTTCCTGGTGTAATCCAGGACAGTGTTGGGCTTCTTGTCCTCCCTGGTACTGCCTCTTTGTTCCTGGTGTAATCCAGGACAGCGTTGGGTTTCTTGTTCTTCCTGGTACTGCCTCTTTGTTCCTGGTGTAATCCAGGACAGCGTTGGGTTTCTTCTCCCTGGTAGTCACAGCGGCATCCCTGTACAGAGTTGTCATCAGGAGCACATTCTTATTTTTCTTCGTAGCAGTAGGACACAAGAGTGTGTATCGGTGAAGGCAAATTTAGAGGAAAAAAGATCCCTCTCCTTGGTAGTGAGTAAGGCAGGACGCAACCTGTTCCTTATGTCCGTCCCCACCATGGTCATTTTATGGGGGGAGCAGCTCCTGACCAACAGCATATGAGCTGAATAAATTGTCACGTGTTATGTTGTGTCCCTGGAGTCTGCAGGTTTCCCTGGTTCCTTTCAGGAACACCTTCAGCAGGTTTCCCTGGTTTCTTTCAGGAACACCTTCAGCAGGTTTCCCTGGTTTCTTTCAGGAACACCTTCAGCAGGTTTCCCTGGTTCCTTTCAGGAACACCTTCAGCAGGTTTCCTGGTTTCTTTCAGGAACACCTTCAGCAGGTTTCCCTGGTTCCTTTCAGGAACACCTTCAGCAGGTTTCTCTGGTTCCTTTCAGGAACACCTTCAGCAGGTTTCCCTGGTTTCTTTCAGGAACACCTTCAGCAGGTTTCCTGGTTCCTTTCAGGAACACCTTCGGCAGGTTTCCCTGGTTTCTTTCAGGAGCACCTTCAGCAGGTTTCCCTGGTTCCTTTCAGGAACACCTTCAGCAGGTTTCCTGGTGTAAACCTACATGTTCCAGGCACCACATGCCGCCCATTACTTCATTCCATATTTAGACGGTTTTCTTGGCATGTACTGTTTGAATGGGCAGCGTCCCCTAAAAGCAACCAGACGCTCATCCACTGTGATGTCTGGACTTGGGTTGTAGATGAGTGGCAGGCGCTCTACTCACTTGTGCCAAACCTCTCTGATCGTTGCCAGCTTGTCTTGTTGACGGCAGCCTGGTCTTGTATCACGGTTGTCGAAGCGAATCACCCGTGACAACACGTGAAATGTCTGGACAAATTGCCCGACCAGACTCTTGCATCCCATAAACTGGTGGTAGATTAGTTTCTGGGTCTGTACACACCAGCCAAAATCAAGAGACCCGCGTATGCTTGGACGTCTGTCCGGTCCACCTCCTTCCAGTTGTCTTTGTAAACACGTCTCCCTCCAAGTTGGCCATGTTTATCACTATAGTCTCAATTGACTCTGTCAGGAACAGGTCGAAGCAGGATTTTATGTCATTAACACGGGATATGGCGTATCTCTTGGGGTGGCAGGGTAGCCTAGTGGTTAGGGCGTTGGACTAGTAACCGAAAGGTTGCAAGTTCAAATCCCCAAACTGACAAGGTACAAATCTGTCGTTCTGCCCCTGAACAGGCAGTTAACCCACTGTTCCTAGGCCGTCATTGAAAATAAGAATTTGTTCTTAACTGACTTGCCTAGTTAAATAAAGGTAAAAAAATGTAAAATCTCGTTGGGGTCATCTTGATAACATTTTCAGCCGACCTCTCCTCTCAGGTGGGGATGAAGACAAGGACAAATTCCCATTCTTTGACCGGAATGTAACAACAGCCTCAGCAGGGCCCTCATCGCTGAATGGTTCCACATCGGTTGTCTCTTGCTCTGGATCATATTCTGTGTTGTCTTCAACTTCTGACACTTCCTCCTCTAATGCGTCTTCAAATCAAATCAAATCAAATGTATTTATATAGCCCTTCGTACATCAGCTGATATCTCAAAGTGCTGTACAGAAACCCAGCCTAAAACCCCAAACAGTCAGTTTCCTGGTCTCTCTCCTCCTCACCAGTGTCATGATCAAAGTTATGATCAGGAGCCTCACATGTAGTATATCGTTTGTGCTCCCACAGAATGAATTGTGAGCAAGGCCTCAAATAAGCTTCATGTACAAGAGCTGCAAGAAAAGTTCTACATATTATTGAAACAATGTTGCGATTGTTTGTGAGAATGCCAACAGGCGTGGTTCCCGTGGGGGAAAGATTCTATTGGGGAAAGATTCTATTGGGGAAAGATTCTATTGGGGAAAGGTTCTATTGGGGAAAGGTTCCCGTGGGGGTTGCCATGGAAGCCAAGAAGGGGAGTGAGGTGTTTGTGTGTGTGTGTGTTCAAACACACATGCATGTGGGGGCCTGGGAGAGGAAATGGGAGTGAGGTGTTTGTGTGTGTGTGTGTTCAAACACACATACATGTGGGGGCCTGGGAGATGAAATGTGTCCATCTGATTAAATGGGCATGTGCCTGAACTCAATTTTATACTCTAATTGTAGTCTCACCCATTCATTTCTAGTGACCGGTCATTTTTTAGTTGAATAAAAGTTAAATAAAAGTCATCAACATGTATTTTGTGTGTTCAGATGCCCTGTGTGGACAAAGTCATGGAACCTCATGACAATCAGATTAAATTAACTACTTTTTACAGAGAGAAAACTTGTAAATCGGTCAAATTTGACCGGAACACAACAGGAGGGTTAACTCACTGAAAGTGTAAAATGTACCCTATTTTCAGTGAATATGAGTCCCACTGTACTGGTGTTAAAATAACATCGTTGAAAGTGTTAAAGATTCAACTATGTTATAGTGTTCCCCATTGGGGTGGCAGGGTAGCCTAGTGGTTTAAAGCATTGGATTAGTAACCGGAAGGCTGCAAATTCAAATCCCTGAGCTGACAAGGTACAAATCTGTCGTTCTGCCCCTGAAGAGGCAGTTAACCCACTGTTCCTAGGCCGTCATTGAAAATAAGAATTTGTTCTTAACTGACTTGCCTGGTTAAATAAAGGTCAAATAAAACAACAACATTTATGTCACGCTCGTCAATAGAGTTCCACATATTTTTAATCAACTGAAACTCACCGAAACAAAACAACAAACAAACCAACTGAACCGTGAAGCTACTAGCGTGCACACAGGCACCTAACTGTAGACAAGATCCCACACCAGAAAGTGGCTAAATATGATCCCCAATCAGAGACAACGATAAACAGCTGTCTCTGATTGGGAACCATATCAGGCCAACATAGATATACAAAAACCCCTAGACCTACAAAAACCCCTAGACCTACAAAAACCCTTAGACCTACAAAAACCCTTAGACATACGAAAACCCTAGACATACAAAACCCTAGACATACAAAAACCCTAGACCTACGAAAAACCCCTAGACCTACGAAAACCCCTAGACATACAAAACCCCTAGACATACAAAACCCCTAGACATACAAAACCCTAGACATACAAAAACCCTAGCCATACAAAACCCCTAGACATACAAAACCCTTAGACATACAAAAACCCCTAGACATACAAAAACCCTAGACATACCAAAACCCCTAGACATACAAAAAAAAACCTAGACATACAAAAACCCTAGACATACGAAAAACCCCTAGACATACAAAAAAACTAGACATACAAAAACCCTTGTCACACCCTGGTCGAAGTATTTTGTGTTTATCTTCATTTATTTGGTCAGGCCAGGGTGTGGCATGGGGTTTTTATATATGGTGTGTTGGTATTGGGATTGTAGCTTAGTGGGGTGGTTCTAGTTAAGTCTATGGCTGTCTGAAGTGGTTCTCAAACAGAGGCAGGTGTTTATCGTTGTCTCTGATTGGGAACCATATTTAGGCAGCCATATTCTTTGTGTGTTTCGTGGGTGATTGTCCTTAGTGTCCTTGTTCCTGTCTCTGTGTTAGTTTACACAAGTATAGGCTGTTTCGGTTTTCGTTACGTTCTTTGTTTTGTAGTGTTTGTATTGATTCGTGTTTTACGTTTGTTTATTAAACATGGATCGCAATCTACACGCTGCATTTTGGTCCGACTCTCCTTCACCACAAGAGAACCGTTACAGAATCACCCACCACAACAGGACCAAGTGGCGTGGTAACAGGCAACAGCAGCAGCAGGAGCAGCGCGACAATAATTTCTGGACTTGGGAGGAAATCCTCGATGGGAGAGGACCGTGGGCTAAACCAGGGGAGTGTATCCGCCCCAAGGTGCAGCGAGAGAAGGACTGGACATGGGACGACGAACTGGACGGTGAAGGACCCTGGGCTCAGCCTGGAGAATATCGTTGCCCCAAGGAAGAACTGGAGGCAGTAAAAGCGGAGAGGCGCTGGTATGAGGAGGCAGCACGGCGACGCGGATGGTAGCCTGAGAGTCAGCCCCAAAATTTATTGGGAGGAGGCTTACAGGGAGTATGGCTATGCCAGGTAGGAGACCTGCGCAAACTCCCTGTGCTTACCGGGGGCTAGAGAGACCGGGCAGGCACCGTGTTATGCTGTGGTGCGCACGGGGTCTCTAGTGCGGGTGCATAGCCCGGTGCGGTATATTCCAGCTCCGCTTATCGGCCGGGCTAGATTGAGCGTCGAGCCAAATGCCATGAAGCCGGCTCTACGCATCTGGTCCCCAGTGCGTCTCCTTGGGCCGGCTTACATGGCACCACGCTCGGTGTCTCCGGTTCGCCTGCAGTGCGGGCTATTTCACCTCGCCTCACTGGCAGGGCGCCTGAGAGCATTCAACCGGGTAAGGTTGGGCAGGCTCGGCGCTCAAGAGTTCCAGTGCGCCTGCACGGTCTATCCAGTACCACCTCCACACCCCAGCCCTCCGGTAGCAGCTCCCCGCACCAGGCTTCCTGTGGGTGTTCTTGGTCCAGTCCCACCAGTGCCAGCACCACGCATCAGGCCTACAGTGCGCCTCGCCTCTCCAGCACTGCCGGATTCTCCCGCCTGTTCAGCGCAGCCAGAGCCTTCCTCATCTCCAGCGCCGCCGGAGTCTCCCGCCTGTTCAGCGCAGCCAGAGCCTTCCTCCTCTACAGCGCTGCTGGAGTCTCCCGCCTGTTCAGCGCTGCCAGAGCCTTCCTCCTCTACAGCGCTGCTGGAGTCTCCTGCCTGTTCAGCGCAGCCAGAGCTGCCAGCCTGCATGGAGCAGCCAGAGCTGCCAGCCTGCATGGAGCAGCCAGAGCTGCCAGTCTGCATGGAGCAGCCAGAGCTGCCAGTCTGCATGGAGCAGCCAGAGCTGCCAGTCTGCATGGAGCAGCCAGAGCTGCCAGTCTGCATGAAGCAGCCCGAGCTGCCAGTCTGCATGAAGCAGCCAGAGCTGCCAGTCTGCAAGGAGCTGCCAGTCTGCAAGGAGCTGCCAGTCTGCAAGGAGCTGACAGTCTGCACGGAGCTGCCAGTCTGTACGGAGCCGCCAGAGCTGCCAGTCTGTAAGAAGCCGCCAGAGCTGTCAGCCTACATGGAGCAGCCAGAGCCGCCAGTCAGCGTGGAGCAGCCAGAGCCGCCAGTCAGCATGGAGCAGCCAGAGCCGCCAGTCAGCATGGAGCAGCCAGATCCGTCAGTCTGCCAGGATCCGCCAGTCAGCCAGACTCTTCCAGATCCGCCAGTCAGCCAGACCCTTCCAGATCCGCCAGTCAGCCAGACTGTTCCAGATCCGCCAGTCAGCCAGACTCTTCCAGATCCGCCAGTCAGCCAGACTCTTCCAGATCCGCCAGTCAACCAGACTCTTCCAGATCCGCCAGTCAACCAGACTCTTCCAGATCCGCCATTCAACCAGACTCTTCCAGATCCGCCAGTTAGCCAAGAGGGTGAGGACTACTAGGCCATGGTCGGCGGCGAGGGTGGACTATCCAAGGACGCGAGGAGGAGAGACTAAGACGGTGATTGAGTGGGGTCCACGTCCCGCGCCGGAGCCGCCACCATGGACAGATGCCCACCCGGACCCTCCCTATTGTTTTGAGGTGCGTCCGGGAGTCCGCACCTTAGGGGCAGTTCTGTCACGCCCTGGTCGAGGTATTTTGTGTTTATCTTCATTTATTTGGTCAGGCCAGGCTGTGTTAGTTTACACAAGTATAGGCTGTTTCGGTTTTCGTTACGTTCGTTACGTTCTTTGTTTTGTAGTGTTTGTTATTGATTCGTGTTTTACGTTTGTTTATTAAACATGGATCGCAATCTACACGCTGCATTTTGGTCCGACTCTCCTTCACCACAAGAGAACCGTTACAACCCTAGACATTAAAAAACCTTAGACATACAAAAACCCTAGACATACAAAAACCCTAGACATACAAAAACCCTAGACATACAAAAACCCTAGACATACAAAAACCCTAGACATACAAAAACCCTTAGACCTACAAAAACCCTTAGACCTACAAAAACCCTTAGACATACCAAAACCCCTAGATATACAAAAAACCTAGACATACAAAAAACTAGAGTACCCACCCTAGTCACACCCTGACCAAACCAAAATATATATAAAAAAACAGATATCTAAGGTCAGGGCGTGTTGAAATGAACTTGACTGTGGTGTTAGCATGTGGTGTTAGCATGTGGTGTTAGCATAGCTCTACTGTAGATTAACACACAACACCTTCAGAGTTAAACATAACACTTGATTTATAGCAAACTGGACTCTGCTTAGTGTTGACACTGTTACACTTTCTCAGTGTAAGAAATTGAACACCCGTAGTGTTACAGTAAATCATTGTGGGGTTTTGTTTTAACACTATACGGTGTAAAAAACGAATTAGCATATTTACCAGGATGCCTTTTCTTTTTGAGTAAATTGCAGAGTTAACACCCGTGCCTGTATTTGTTCGTGACAGAGACATGGTTGTTGAATTCTTTCCTTTTAAAGGCCTGTGGCTTTCAGCAAGTGAGTTCCTAGGCAAATGTTATCATTCAAGTTAAACTCTATGACAATACTTTACAAAACACTTTAATATGGAGTTGGTCCCCCAGACTCCACTCTTCTGGGAAGGCTTTCCACTAGACGTTGGAACACTACCGTGGTGACATTGCTTCCATTCAGCCACAAGAACATGAGTCATGTTGGGCGATTAGGCCTGGCTCGCAGTCTGCTTTCCAAATCATCCCAAAGGTGTTCGATGGGGTTGAAGTTAGGGCTCTGTGCAGGTAGGACGTCATTGTAAATAAGAATTTGTTCTTAACTGACTGACGTCCTTAACTGACGTCCTGCATTTTAAAACATATTTCTTTCCATATTACAACAATTATCTAATCTGACTATCAACTGTAAATATACCAGTGGCGCAACTTTCACTGGGGACATTCTGAAATTCCGTTTTTGTCCCCCCCGACAAAAAGCACTAGTGGTGTGCTTTCGGACCATGCGGGCCCATCAGAGAGGCGGCTAGGCTCTTTGGTGTTTTCATCCGGCTTGATTTAGGACCACGGGGACACCACAGAGCATGCGGACAGGCTGTGTGGAGGCAAATCTTCCGAAAGGCTGGTTTATAGGACTGTCACAGGAGAGATTAACAGAGGCAGGTCCTTTTCTCAGAGTTGTAAAAGCAAGCAGAGCAGAAACTGGCTACTTTTAATTTGGCTGATTCAAGGGTAACTGCTGTTTGACTTAAGAGGAAAGATAAGTATTTATTCCCAGCGTTGAGCTAGTAGTGTAGCTAACTGACATGTAACATTAGCTGATGTTTCATCCCTCTTAACTGAAGTGAATGAACTAGCTACAGTAGCTCGCTAGTAGCTACCACACCCAGTTCAACTCCAGAGTCTAGCTATCTCAATATCTGCCAGGTAGCAGTTTCTAACAGCTGTTGTGTGTGTATGGAAACACTGGATAAGCCTGGATAAGCTTCAAAGATTGAAACTATTTTAAGTCAATCTGACAAACCTATACAGTTGATTTTCCGAACTATATCAAGGGTTAATGGAGGACTTTCCCGATGACACAAAACATGTAAAATAAAAATATGAAGAAGACCTGGTGAGACACTATTGATGATGATGATGAATAGATACCGCTACTGTATGTTTGAATGCCCAGTCATGTTCATATCATCTCAGACATAAATGACTGCAGTTTGAGACCATCCATGGAACGTTCTATATGCCAGTGAAACAGAATATCATGCCCTCAGAAATGTCATTCCTCTGCTTGGAGGTGTAAAACACAATGGGACATATTTACATGTACTATAGTTTTGGGAAGACTGGCTGAATTCTGACAACGAGTATGTTCTTTAATCTCAGCATGTCTACAGATTCTCCCCTTCTTCCTTTTTGTTTGCTTGGAAATGTCGATACTGGAGACTGTTTTCAGAAGAAACTGTGTAACCCAGCATTTATAGTGGCTAGGATATGCATTGCCCTTAATTGGAAGTTTTGTAATCCTCCCACAATGTCACAATGGATAGCAGAAATGTCAAGCTATGTATCACTCTGTGATTTATTACCAGATTAAGGGTTTACTGGGCAACTTTCATAAGGTCTGGAAGCCTTATATGGAATAATGTAAGACAAAAGGAGTCTGTATTGAAAACATGCCCACGTCAGGGGAGATACCCATTTAGGCAGCTGCTGGGTTGCTCAGTCCTGGCCCTGGGGTTCTACCGTCCTGTGGCTTGTCACTCTTGCCTTGGCATAACACACCTGAAACCAAAAATGATTGTTTCACTAAGATCCTAAATCTGAGTGGGGTGTGTTGGGTTGGGGCGCTGCAGAGCCGTGGACCCCTAGGGGCAGAACAAGGTGATCCAGCTATATTGTGTGTAAGTAAAACGATCTATACAGTACTATTAAGGCCTATGATATGAATTACTGTGCCCTCTGTAATTAATAAGACAGTGAAGCATTTGTTCTTCTTTTGGCTCTGAACTCCAAATGTTTGGATTTTCAACCAAACAATCATTATGAAGTTAAAGTGCAGATTGTCACCATTAATTTCATTTGTTATTTTCATCCATATCTGGTCAACCGTTTATAAATTATTTATAACACTTTTCATACATTGTCCCCCCCCCACCTCATTTTAGGTGACCAAAAGTATTGGGACGAGATAAATTGTATGTGTATTAAGGTAGTAAATCGTATTTGGTCCCACGTTCCTAGCACGCAATGACTACATCAAGCTTGTGACTCTACAAATTGGTTGGATGCGTGTGCTGTTTGTTTTGGTTGTGTTTCAGATTATTTTGTGCCCAATTGTACTAAATGGTAAATTATGTATTGTGTCAGTCCCCCAAGACGTGCTAACCTCTCACCATTACAATAACAGGAGAGGTTAGCATTTTATATCATACCCCCAAGACATGCTAACCTCTCACCATTACAATAACAGGAGAGGTTAGCATTTTATATCATACCCCCAAGACATGCTAACCTCTCACCATTACAATAACAGGAGAGGTTAGCATTTTATATCATACCCCAAGACATGCTAACCTCTCACCATTACAATAACAGGAGAGGTTAGCATTTTATATCATACCCCCAAGACATGCTAACCTCTCAGCATTACAATAAAGGAGAGGTTAGCATTTTATATCATACCCCCAAGACATGCTAACCTCTCACCATTACAATAACAGGAGAGGTTAGCATTTTATATCATATATTATAACACTCTGCTCCATGTCACTAGGTTTATAACACTCTGCTCCATGTCACTAGGTTTATAACACTCTGCTCCATGTCACTAGGTTTATAACACTCTGCCCCATGTCACTAGGTTTATAACACTCTGTTCCATGTCACTAGGTTTATAACACTCTGCTCCATGTCACTAGGTTTATAACACTCTGTTCCATGTCACTAGGTTTATAACACACTGCTCCATGTCACTAGGTTTATAACACTCTGTTCCATGTCACTAGGTTTATAACACTCTGCTCCATGTCACTAGGTTTATAACACTCTGTTCCATGTCACTAGGTTTATAACACTCTGCTCCATGTCACTAGGTTTATAACACTCTGTTCCATGTCACTAGGTTTATAACACTCTGCTCCATGTCACTAGGTTTATAACACTCTGCTCCATGTCACTAGGTTTATAACACTCTGCTCCATTCTTTGGTGGAAATTGTTCTTGGATTGCTGGGACTGCGTTCTCTTTGTCTTTGTTCATTTCCCCTGCTAATGAACGAGGCTACTGCAACATCGCTAATGAACAAGGCTTCGGGCAGCATCACTAATGAACGATGCTCCTGCAACATCACTAAGAGTGTCTGCTAAATGACTTAAATGTAAATGTAAATGTAATGAACGAGGTTACTGGCAGCATCACCAATGAACGAGGCTACTGCAACATCACTAATGAACGAGGCTACTGCAACATTGCTAATGAACGAGGTTACTGCAACATCACTAATGAACGAGGCTACTGCAACATCGCTAATGAACGAGGCTACTGCAACATCGCTAATGAACAAGCCTACTTCAACAGCACTAATGAACGAGGCTACTGCAACATCACTAATGAACGAGGCTACTGCAACATCACTAATGAACGAGGCTACTGCAACATCACTAATGAACGAGGCTACTGCAACATCACTAATGAACGAGGCTACTGCAGCATCACTAATGAACGAGGTTACTGCAACATCGCTAATGAACGAGGTTACTGCAACATCGCTAATGAACGAGGCTACTGCAACATCGCTAATGAACGAGGCTACTGCAACATCGCTAATGAACGAGGCTACTGCAACATCACTAATGAACGAGGCTACTGCAACATCACTAATGAACGAGGCTACTGCAACATCACTAATGAACGAGGCTACTGCAACATCACTAATGAACGAGGCTACTGCAACATCACTAATGAACGAGGCTACTGCAACATCGCTAATGAACGAGGCTACTGCAACATCGCTAATGAACAAGCCTACTTCAACAGCACTAATGAACGAGGCTACTGCAACATCACTAATGAACGAGGCTACTGCAACATCACTAATGAACGAGGTTACTGCAACATCGCTAATGAACGAGGCTACTGCAACATCGCTAATGAACGAGGCTACTGCAACATCACTAATGAACGAGGCTACTGCAACATCACTAATGAACAAGGCTACTGCAACATCACTAATGAACGAGGCTACTGCAACATCACTAATGAACGAGGCTACTGCAACATCGCTAATGAACGAGGCTACTGCAACATCGCTAATGAACGAGGCTACTGCAACATCGCTAATGAACGAGGCTACTGCAACATCGCTAATGAACGAGGCTACTGCAACATCACTAATGAACAAGGCTTCTGGCAGCATCACTAATGAACGATGCTCCTGCAACATCACTAATGAACGAGGTTACTGGCAGCATCACTAATGAACGAGGCTACTGCAACATCGCTAATGAACGAGGCTACTGCAACATCACTAATGAACGAGGCTACTGCAACATCACTAATGAACGAGGCTAATGCAACATCACTAATGAACGAGGCTACTGCAACATCGCTAATGAACGAGGTTACTGCAACATCGCTAATGAACGAGGCTACTGCAACATCGCTAATGAACGAGGCTACTGCAACATCGCTAATGAACGAGGCTACTGCAACATCGCTAATGAACGAGGCTACTGCAACATCGCTAATGAACGAGGCTACTGCAACATCACTAATGAACGAGGCTACTGCAACATCGCTAATGAACGAGGCTACTGCAACATCACTAATGAACGAGGCTACTGCAGCATCACTAATGAACGAGGCTACTGCAGCATCACTAATGAACGAGGCTACTGCAACATCACTAATGAACGAGGCTACTGCAGCATCACTAATGAACGAGGCTACTGCAGCATCACTAATGAACGAGGCTACTGCAACATCGCTAATGAACGAGGCTACTGCAACATCACTAATGAACGAGGCTACTGCAACATCACTTGAGAGAACTGCCCACAACAGGTGTAGGAAGTGTGGGATAGAACTCGGCTCTGGTTGGATCTGGGAGCCAATGCTTTTTTCCTGTGCTGTTTCACATTCATACCTCCCGCCTCGCTCCGTATGCTATTGTTTAACGCAGGCTGGAACACCGAACAATTACCAACATAAAAATTGCTTCGTTATGAGTTAGAAATGTGGGTGTTGGTAATGTTCGGTTTGTAGTCCCAGCTCTACTGCTCCAGCTAGGTTGAGACATGAGTGTCTGTGCACGTCAACACAGGCATTATTATTAGTGATTTAAAGTAATATTTGCATCAGGGTTTTGGTTATTGTGTCCAATTCATCTGTTTTCTCAATACTGCACCTTCCTTTTTGGATAATGAGCTGCTAGACATTCCTCAGCAGTACAGTGTTTGTGGCTCAGGAGGTGAATGGCTTCTGGCACAGTAGCAGTTTAGATAGACTAGAAAAAGGTCAATATCGGCCCGCCAATATCGGGCTCGGACAATTATTGGTAGTTTTCTAGGCAGGGGCTCCTCAAACAAGCCCAGCAGCTTTAGTTCCCTATCCTGGCTCCTGTATGACACACACACACACGCATGAACGCGCACGTGCACGCACACACACACGCACACGCACACGCACACACACACACACACACACACACACACACACACACACACACACACACACACACACACACACACACACACACACACACACACACACACACACACACACACACACACACACACACACACACACACACACACACACACACACAGTCTCCTTCAAACAGAATCTCCATGTTTCCTTCAAACAGATTCTCCATGTTTCCTTCAAACAGATTCTCCATGTCTCCTTCAAACAGAATCTCCATGTTTCCTTCAAACAGATTCTCCATGTCTCCTTCAGATTCTCCATGTCTCCTTCAAACAGATTCTCCATGTTTCCTTCAAACAGATTCTCCATGTCTCCTTCAAACAGAATCTCCATGTTTCCTTCAAACAGATTCTCCATGTTTCCTTCAAACAGATTCTCCATGTCTCCTTCAACCAGATTCTCCATGTCTCCTTCAAACAGAATCTCCATGTTTCCTTCAAACAGATTCTCCATGTCTCCTTCAGATTCTCCATGTCTCCTTCAAACAGATTCTCCATGTCTCCTTCAAACAGATTCTCCTTGTCTCCTTCAAACAGAATCTCCATGTTTCCTTCAAACAGATTCTCCATGTCTCCTTCAAACAGATTCTCCATGTCTCCTTCAGATTCTCCATGTCTCCTTCAAACAGATTATCCATGTCTCCTTCAAACAGATTCTCCATGTCTCCTTCAAACATAATTCTCCATGTTTCCTTCAAACAGATTCTCCATGTCTCCTTCAAACAGATTCTCCATGTCTCCTTCAAACAGATTCTCCATGTCTCCTTCAAACAGATTCTCCATGTCTCCTTCAAACAGATTCTCCTTGTCTCCTTCAAACAGATTCTCCATGTTTCCTTGAAACAGGCAGCGTGTTTTGGCAGGGTGACCCTGGTTCGCAGGCTACTAGATCAGAGGGCTCTGGGGAAGGGACGGGAACCAGGGGGTTAGGGAGAGGGAGAGAGAGGTGGTTGTTGCAGATAGACCCTGGTTCATTGATGTCTGTTAGACCAGAGGACTCTGTTATGTCTGAGGAAGGAACCATGTTCTGCTACTGATCCCCATGCTTAAAGCGGCCTGGTTTCATTAGGCTGTTTACCACTTCAAATATCTTTCTGGTTATAAAACGTTCAGATAGAAACCTATTGTATAGAACAGATAATGACTAGCTTGTAGAATCAGGTGTCTCCAGGGCTGTTTCGATCGGGTTCAAGTCCGGGCTCTGACTGGGCCACTCAAGGACATTCAGTGACTTGTTCTGAAGCTGTGTGCTTAGGGTTGTTGTCCTGTTGGAAGGTGAACCCCAGTCTGAGGTCCTGAGCGTCTGGAGCAGGTCTTTCATCAAGGATCTCTCTGTTCTTTGCTCCGTTAATATTTCCCTCGATCCCGACTAGTCTCCCAGTCCCTAATAGTCACTCTGAGTTCCAGAGTTCTGCTCCCGACGGTTGCAGTGGTCTGAGGCACTGTGGTGGTCTGAGGCACTGCAGCGGTCTGAGGCACTGCGGTGGTCTGAGGCACTGTGGTGGTCTGAGGCACTGTGGTGGTCTGAGGCACTGTGGTGGTCTGAGGCACTGTGGTGGTCTGAGGCACTGCGGTGGTCTGAGGCACTGCGGTGGTCTGAGGCACTGTGGTGGTCTGAGGCACTGCGGTGGTCTGAGGCACTGCGGTGGTCTGAGGCACTGTGGTGGTCTGAGGCACTGTGGTGGTCTGAGGCACTGTGGTGGTCTGAGGCACTGTGGTGGTCTGAGGCACTGTGGTGGTCTGAGGCACTGTGGTGGTCTGAGGCACTGCGGTGGTCTGAGGCACTGCGGTGGTCTGAGGCACTGCGGCGGTCTGAGGCACTGCGGCGGTCTGAGGCACTGTGGTGGTCTGAGGCACTGTGGTGGTCTGAGGCACTGTGGTGGTCTGAGGCACTGCGGTGGTCTGAGGCACTGCGGTGGTCTGAGGCACTGCGGCGGTCTGAGGCACTGTGGTGGTCTGAGGCACTGTGGTGGTCTGAGGCACTGTGGTGGTCTGAGGCACTGTGGTGGTCTGAGGCACTGCGGTGGTCTGAGGCACTGTGGTGGTCTGAGGCACTGTGGTGGTCTGAGGCACTGCGGCGGTCTGAGGCACTGCAGCGGTCTGAGGCACTGCGGTGGTCTGAGGCACTGTGGTGGTCTGAGGCACTGTGGTGGTCTGAGGTGGTCTGAGGCACTGCGTTGGTCTGAGGCACTGCGGTGGTCTGAGGCACTGCGCTGGTCTGAGGCACTGCGCTGGTCTGAGGCACTGCGGTGGTCTAAGGCACTGTGGTGGTCTGAGGCACTGTGGTGGTCTGAGGCACTGTGGTGGTCTGAGGCACTGTGGTGGTCTGAGGCACTGCGGTGGTCTGAGGCACTGTGGTGGTCTGAGGCACTGTGGTGGTCTAAGGCACTGCATCCCAGTGCAAGAGGCATCACACCAGTGATACAGTCTGGCCGTCTGGCAGTCTGGCAGTGATTGGGAGTCCCATAGGGCGGCACAAAATTGTCCCAGCGTCGGCCGGGTTCGGCCAGAGTAGGCCGTCATCGTAAGTAAAAATGTGTTCTTAATTAACTGACTTGCCTCCTTAAATAAAATAAAAATATAATGATTCTACCACCACCATGCTTCACCGTAGGGATGGTGCCCGGCTTCCTCTAGATGTGATGCTCGGCGTTCAGGCTGAAGAGTTCAATCTTGGTTTCAAGATTTTGAAAAATTCATGCGTCATGTGTCTTTTACTGAGGTGTGACTTCCGTCTGGCTACTCTACCATAGAGACCTGAGTGCTGGGGGATACCCATCCTTCTGGATGCCTCTATCCTTCTGCTCTATCCTTCTGCTCTATCCTTCTGCTCTATCCTTCTGGATGCCTCTATCCTTCTGCTCTATCCTTCTGCTCTATCCTTCTGGATGCCTCTCCCATCTCCACAGAGGAACTCTGGAGCTCTGTCAGAGTGACCATCAGGTTCTTGGTCACCTCCCTGACCAAGGCCCTTCTCTGCCGATTGCTCAGTTATATAACACACCTGTCTATATAGCACACCTGTCTATATAATACACCTGTCTATATGACACACCTGTATACATCTCTAGGAAGAGTCTTGGGGGCTCCAATCATCTTCCATTTAAGAATGATGGAGGCCACTGTGTTCTTGGGGACCTTCAATGCTGCGGAAATGTTTTCGTACCCTTCCTCATGGCTTGGTTTTTGCTCTGACATTCACTGTCAACTGTGGGACCTAAAATAGACAGGTGTGTTATATATACAGGTGTGTCATATAGACAGGTGTATTATATAGACAGGTGTGCTATATAGACAGGTGTGTTATATAGACAGGGTGTGTTATATAGACAGGTGTGTTATATAGACAGGGTGTGTTATATATACAGGTGTGTCATATAGACAGGTGTATTATATAGACAGGTGTGCTATATAGACAGGTGTGTTATATATACAGGTGTGTTATATAGACAGGTGTGTTATATATACAGGTGTGTTATATAGACAGGTGTGTTATATAGACAGGTGTGTTATATAGACGGGTGTGTTATATAGACGGGTGTGTTATATATACGGGTGTGTTATATAGACGGGTGTGTTATATAGACGGGTGTGTTATATATACAGGTGTGTTATATAGACAGGTGTGTTATATAGACAGGTGTGTTATATAGACGGGTGTGTTATATATACGGGTGTGTTATGTATACGGGTGTGTTATATAGACGGGTGTGTTATATAGACGGGTGTGTTATATAGACGGGTGTGTTATATATACAGGTGTGTTATATAGACAGGTGTGTTATATAGACAGGTGTGTTATATAGACAGGTGTGTCATATAGACAGGTGTGTGTTATATAGACAGGTGTGTGTTATATAGACAGGGTGTGTTATATAGACAGGGTGTGTTATATAGACAGGTGTGTTATATAGACAGGTGTGTTATATAAACGGGTGTGTTATATAGACAGGTGTGTTATATAGACAGGTGTGTTATATAGACGGGTGTGTTATATAGACAGGTGTGTCATATAGACAGGTGTGTGTTATATAGACAGGGTGTGTTATATAGACAGGTGTGTTATATAGACAGGTGTGTTATATAGACAGGTGTGTTATATAGACAGGTGTGTTATATAAACGGGTGTGTTATATAGACAGGTGTGTTATATAGACGGGTGTGTTATATAGACAGGGTGTGTTATATAGACGGGTGTGTTATATAGACGGGTGTGTTATATAGACGGGTGTGTTATATAGACGGGTGTGTTATATAGACGGGTGTGTTATATATACAGGTGTGTTATATAGACGGGTGTGTTATATAGACGGGTGTGTTATATAGACGGGTGTGTTATATAGACGGGTGTGTTATATAGACGGGTGTGTTATATAGACGGGTGTGTTATATAGACGGGTGTGTTATATATACGGGTGTGTTATATAGACGGGTGTGTTATATAGACGGGTGTGTTATATAGACGGGTGTGTTATATAGACGGGTGTTATATAGACGGGTGTGTTATATAGACGGGTGTGTTATATAGACAGGTGTGTTATATAGACAGGTGTCTGCCTTTCAAAATCATGTCCAATCAATTGAATTTACCACAGGTGGACTCCAAGTTGTAGAAACATCTCAAGGATGATCAATGGAAGCAGGATGCACCTGCACTCAACTGAACGACTTGATTAGTTTAGTGTTAGCTACCTACATAGCTGTCTTTGCTGTCTTCGTATCATCGTATCCAAGATAATTGTGTTGTTTAGGTTTAGAGTGTGTAGTCTTAGAGTGATTAACTTAATTTACCGAGGTTAGCTAGCCAGCTATTTGTCGTCCTTAACGTAGGTGACTCTGCTAGCTAGCCAACTCTGCTAGCTAGCCAACAGCTAGCCAACGCTAGCCAACGTCTTCTGTATAGAACTCAACTACCCGGTCGCATTCACAGGTTGTATCACTTTTTCACTTCATTTCATTACAGTACAACGGTTTGATTTGTTTGATCGTAGCTAGCTACTTAGCTAGCTACATAGCCGTCTTTGTATCAAAGATAATTGGGTAGTCTAGAGCGATTTTCTAGGTTCGCTAGCCATCTATTGTCGTTCTTTTAACGCAACGTAACGTAAACAACACTGCTAGCTAGCCTGCTAGCCCCCGAATAGCAACACTGCAGAAACTATTACACTCAACGGAACGACTTGATTAGTGTAGTGTCAACAACGCACCCACTGCCAGCTGGCCTACTTCAGCAGTACTGTATCATTTTAATCATTTTAGTCAATAAGATTCTTGCTACGTAGCTTAACTTTCTGAACATTCGAGACGTGTAGTCCACTTGTCATTCCAATCTCCTTTGCATTAGCGTAGCCTCTTCTGTAGCCTGTCAACTATGTGTCTGTTTATCCCTGTTCTCTCCTCTCTGCACAGACCATACAAACGCTCCACACCGCGTGGCCGCGGCCACCCTACTCTGGTGGTCCCAGCGCGCACGACCCACGTGGAGTTCCAGGTCTCCGGTAGCCTCTGGAACTGCCAATCTGCGGTCAACAAGGCAGAGTTCATCTCAGCCTATGCCTCCCTCCAGTCCCTCGACTTCTTGGCACTGACGGAAACATGGATCACCACAGACAACACTGCTACTCCTACTGCTCTCTCTTCGTCCGCCCACGTGTTCTCGCACACCCCGAGAGCGTCTGGTCAGCGGGGTGGTGGCACCGGGATCCTCATCTCTCCCAAGTGGTCATTCTCTCTTTCTCCCCTTACCCATCTGTCTATCGCCTCCTTTGAATTCCATGCTGTCACAGTTACTAGCCCTTTCAAGCTTAACATCCTTATCATTTATCGCCCTCCAGGTTCCCTCGGAGAGTTCATCAATGAGCTTGATGCCTTGATAAGCTCCTTTCCTGAGGACGGCTCACCTCTCACAGTTCTGGGCGACTTTAACCTCCCCA
The DNA here is from genome assembly GCF_021184085.1 of Oncorhynchus gorbuscha. Lineage (NCBI taxonomy): Eukaryota > Metazoa > Chordata > Actinopteri > Salmoniformes > Salmonidae > Oncorhynchus > Oncorhynchus gorbuscha. The sequence continues at coordinate 92,749,258 of NC_060177.1, forward strand.
CGTCTACCTTTGACTCTTTCCTCTCTGCCTCCTTCTTTCCACTCCTCTCCTCTTTTGACCTCACCCTCTCACCTTCCCCCTACTCACAAGGCAGGCAATACGCTCGACCTCATCTTTACTAGATGCTGTTCTTCCACTAACCTCACTGCAACTCCCCTCCAAGTCTCCGACCACTGCCTTGTATCCTTTTCCCTCTCGCTCTCATCCAACACCTCCCACACTGCCCCTACTCGGATGGTATCGCGCCGTCCCAACCTTCGCTCTCTCTCCCCCGCTACTCTCTCCTCTTCCATCCTATCATCTCTTCCCTCCGCTCAAACCTTCTCCCACCTATCTCCTGATTCTGCCTCCTCAACCCTCCTCTCCTCCCTCTCTGCATCCCTTGACTCTCTATGTCCCCTATCCTCCAGGCCGGCTCGGTCCTCCCTCCCGCTCCGTGGCTCGATGACTCATTGCGAGCTCACAGAACAGGGCTCCGGGCAGCCGAGCGGAAATGGAGGAAAACTCGCCTCCCTGCGGACCTGGCATCCTTTCACTCCCTCCTCTCTACATTTTCCTCCTCTGTCTCTGCTGCTAAAGCCACTTTCTACCACGCTAAATTCCAAGCATCTGCCTCTAACCCTAGGAAGCTCTTTGCCACCTTCTCCTCCCTCCTGAATCCTCCGCCCCCTCCCCCCTCCTCCCCTCTCTGCAGATGACTTCGTCAACCATTTTGAAAAGAAGGTCAACGACATCCGATCCTCGTTTGCTAAGTCAAACGACACCGCTGGTTCTGCTCACACTGCCCTACCCTGTGCTCTGACCTCTTTCTCCCCTCTCTCTCCAGATGAAATCTCGCGTCTTGTGACGGCCGGCCGCCCAACAACCTGCCCGCTTGACCCTATCCCCTCCTCTCTTCTCCAGACCATTTCCGGAGACCTTCTCCCTTACCTCACCTCGCTCATCAACTCATCCCTGACCGTTGGCTACGTCCCTTCCGTCTTCAAGAGAGCGAGAGTTGCACCCCTTCTGAAAAAACCTACACTCGATCCCTCCGATGTCAACAATTACAGACCAGTATCCCTTCTTTCTTTTCTCTCCAAAACTCTTGAACGTGCCGTCCTTGGCCAGCTCTCCCGCTATCTCTCTCTGAATGACCTTCTTGATCCAAATCAGTCAGGTTTCAAGACTAGTCATTCAACTGAGACTGCTCTCCTCTGTATCACGGAGGCGCTCCGCACTGCTAAAGCTAACTCTCTCTCCTCTGCTCTCATCCTTCTAGATCTATCGGCTGCCTTCGATACTGTGAACCATCAGATCCTCATCTCCACCCTCTCCGAGTTGGGCATCTCCGGCGCGGCCCACGCTTGGATTGCGTCCTACCTGACAGGTCGCTCCTACCAGGTGGCGTGGCGAGAATCTGTCTCCTCACCACGCGCTCTCACCACTGGTGTCCCCCAGGGCTCTGTTCTTGGCCCTCTCCTATTCTCGCTATACACCAAGTCACTTGGCTCTGTCATAACCTCACATGGTCTCTCTTATCATTGCTATGCAGACGACACACAATTAATCTTCTCCTTTCCTCCTTCTGATGACCAGGTGGCGAATCGCATCTCTGCATGTCTGGCAGACATATCAGTGTGGATGACGGATCACCACCTCAAGCTGAACCTCGGCAAGACGGAGCTGCTCTTCCTCCCGGGGAAGGACTGCCCGTTCCATGATCTCGCCATCACGGTCGACAACTCCATTGTGTCCTCCTCCCAGAGCGCCAAGAACCTTGGCGTGATCCTGGACAACACCCTGTCGTTCTCAACTAACATCAAGGCGGTGGCCCGTTCCTGTAGGTTCATGCTCTACAACATCCGCAGAGTACGACCCTGCCTCACACAGGAAGCGGCGCAGGTCCTAATCCAGGCACTTGTCATCTCCCGTCTGGATTACTGCAACTCGCTGTTGGCTGGGCTCCCTGCCTGTGCCATTAAACCCCTTCAACTCATCCAGAACGCTGCAGCCCGTCTGGTGTTCAACCTTCCCAAGTTCTCTCACGTCACCCCGCTCCTCCGTTCTCTCCACTGGCTTCCAGTTGAAGCTCGCATCCGCTACAAGACCATGGTGCTTGCCTACGGAGCTGTGAGGGGAACGGCACCTCAGTACCTCCAGGCTCTGATCAGGCCCTACACCCAAACAAGGGCACTGCGTTCATCCACCTCTGGCCTGCTCGCCTCCCTACCACTGAGGAAGTACAGCTCCCGCTCAGCCCAGTCAAAACTGTTCGCTGCCCTGGCCCCCCAATGGTGGAACAAACTCCCTCACGACGCCAGGACAGCGGAATCAATCACCACCTTCCGGAGACACCTGAAACCCCACCTCTTTAAGGAATACCTAGGATAGGTTAAGTAATCCCTCTCACCCCACCCCCTAAGTTTTAGATGCACTATTGTTAAGTGACTGTCCCACTGGATGTCATAAGGTGAATGCACCAATTTGTAAGTCGCTCTGGATAAGAGCGTCTGCTAAATGACTTAAATGTAAATGTAAATGTAAATGCAAAGGGTCTGAATACAATGTACATGTAAATAACTTATTATTATTTAAAAAATTCTCCCCAAAATGTCTAAAAACCTGTTTTCGCTTTGTCATTATGGGGTATTGTGTATAGGTTGATAAGGGGGGATTTAATAATAAGGTTGTAATGTAACAATGTAACAAATTGTGGGGAAAAAGGGGTCTGAATTCTTTCCGAAGGCAAAGAGAGACAAGGGGGTATAGGTGTCTGGTTTAGTTAATACAACTGTCCTGAGCTGCTTTAAACAATCACAGTTCCCAGTACCTCTTAATGTGTTACAGCATAGAGCCACTAGTGGTCATTCACCTGCACACTGGTGGGAGGAGCAAGAGCAGGATGGGATCATTGGAGCAATAGGATGCTGGTGGGAGGAGCTATAGGAGGACGGGCTCATTGGAGCTATAGGAGGATGGTGGGAGGAGCTATAGGAGGACGGGCTCATTGGACCTATAGGAGGCTGGTGGCAGGAGCTGTAGGATGATGGTGGGAGGAGCTATAGGAGGATGGGCTCATTGGAGCAATAGGATGCTGGTGGGAGGAGCTATTGACGGAAGGGCTCATTAGAGCTATAGGAGGCTGGTGGGAGGAGCTATAGGAGGACGGGCTCATTGGAGATATAGGAGGCTGGTGGGAGGAGCTGTAGGATGATGGTGGGATGAGCTATAGGAGGACGGGCTCATTGGAGCTATAGGATGCTTGTGGGAGGAGTTATAGGATGCTGGTGGGAGGAGCTATAGGAGGACGGGCTCATTGGCGCTATAGGAGGCTGGTGGGCGGAGCTGTAGGAAGCTGGTGGGAGGAGCTATAGGAGGATGGGCTCATTGGAGCTATAGGAGGCTGGTGGGAGGAGCTGTAGGATGATGGTGGGAGGAGCTATAGGAGGACGGGCTCATTGGAACTATAGGATGCTGGTGGGAGGAGCAAGAGGAGGATGGGATCATTGGAGCAATAGGATGCTGGTGGGAGGAGCTATAGGAGGACGGGCTCATTGGAGCTATAGGAGGCTGGTGGGAGGAGCTGTAGGAGGCTGGTGGGAGGAGCTATAGGAGGACAGGCTCATTGGAGCTATAAGAGGCTGGTGGGAGGAGCTGTAGGATGATGGTGGGAGGAGCTATATGATGCTGGTGGGAGGCGCTGTAGGAGTACGGGCTCATTGGAGCTATAGGATTCTGGTGGGAGGAGCTATAGGAGGACGGGTTTATTGGAGCTATAGGATGCTGGTGGGAGGAGCTATAGGAGGACGGGTTTATTGGAGCTATAGGATGCTGGTGGGAGGAGCTATAGGAGGACTGGCTCATTGGAGCTGTAGAATGCTGGTGGGAGGAGCTATATGAGGACTGGCTCATTGGAGCTATAGGAGGCTGGAGGGAGGAGCTATATGATGCTGGTGGGAGGAGCTATATGAGGCTGGTGGGAGGGGCTATACGAGGCTGGTGGGAGGAGCTATATGATGCTGGTGGGAGGAGCCCGTCCTCCTATAGCTCCTCCCACCAGCATCCTATAGCTCCTCCCACCAGCCTCTACTCACACTCACACACACACACACACACACACATACACACACAGATCTCACTTGACAAGGAGATAGGAGTTCTGTTAAACCGTTCCCCCTACCACCAGCTATTAATATTACCATTGTCTAATAGAAGACGCTGTGATGATTATTAAAATGTTCTGTGTTCTTGTTTCTCTGTAGTGTTTCCGGGCACTGTGCTGTAAAGGACCTCCCCGTCCAGACCAGAGTATGATGTGGTGTGTATCGGACTGACCGGGGCCGGCAAGAGCAGCCTACTGGCGTGGCTGTGTAACGAGGGGAGCCACGGCATCGGTCCTACCACAGGTACCGACACACACACACACACACACACACACACACACACACACACACACACACACACACACACACACACACACACACACACACACACACACACACACACACACACACACACACACACACACACGGAATGCCTTGTCTATCTATCTATTGATTTGACTGTTGGCAAAACTATTATATTGTCTTCCATGACCAGAAAGAAAGAACGAGGGGCGAGAGAAATCCCAGAAAGATAAGGCTTAGGGCTAGTATATCACCCCTGTCAAAACTAGTATATCACCCCTGTCAAAACTAGTATATCACCCCTGTCAAAACTAGTATATCACCCCTGTCAAAACTAGTATATCACCCCTGTCAAAACTAGTATATCACCCCTGTCAAAACTAGTATATCACCCCTGTCAAAACTAGTATATCACCCCTGTCAAAACTAGTATATCACCCCTGTCAAAACTAGTATATCACCCCTGTCAAAACTAGTATATCACCCCTGTCAAAACTAGTATATCACCCCTGTCAAAACTAGTATATCACCCCTGTCAAAACTAGTATATCACCCCTGTCAAAACTAGTATATCACCCCTGTCAAAACTAGTATATCACCCCTGTCAAAACTAGTATATCACCCCTGTCAAAACTAGTATATCACCCCTGTCAAAACTAGTATATCACCCCTGTCAAAACTAGTATATCACCCCTGTCAAAACTAGTATATCACCCCTGTCAAAACTAGTATATCACCCCTGTCAAAACTAGTATATCACCCCTGTCAAAACTAGTATATCACCCCTGTCAAAACTAGTATATCACCCCTGTCAAAACTAGTATATCACCCCTGTCAAAACTAGTATATCACCCCTGTCAAAACTAGTATATCACCCCTGTCAAAACTAGTATATCACCCCTGTCAAAACTAGTATATCACCCCTGTCAAAACTAGTATATCACCCCTGTCAAAACTAGTATATCACCCCTGTCAAAACTAGTATATCTCCCCTGTCAAAACTAGTATATCACCCCTGTCAAAACTAGTATATCACCCCTGTCAAAATTAGTATATCACCCCTGTCAAAACTAGTATATCACCCCTGTCAAAACTAGTATATCACCCCTGTCAAAACTAGTATATCACCCCTGTCAAAACTAGTATATCACCCCTGTCAAAACTAGTATATCACCCCTGTCAAAACTAGTATATCACCCCTGTCAAAACTAGTATATCACCCCTGTCAAAACTAGTATATCACCCCTGTCAAAACTAGTATATCTCCCTGTCAAAACTAGTATATCACCCCTGTCAAAACTAGTATATCACCCCTGTCAAAACTAGTATATCACCCCTGTCAAAATTAGTATATCACCCCTGTCAAAACTAGTATATCACCCCTGTCAAAACTAGTATATCTCCCCTGTCAAAACTAGTATATCACCCCTGTCAAAATTAGTATATCACCCCTGTCAAAACTAGTATATCACCCCTGTCAAAACTAGTATATCACCCCTGTCAAAACTAGTATATCACCCCTGTCAAAACTAGCATATCTCCCCTGTCAAAACTAGTATATCTCCCCTGTCAAAACTAGTATATCACCCCTGTCAAAACTAGTATATCACCCCTGTCAAAACTAGTATATCACCCCTGTCAAAACTAGTATATCACCCCTGTCAAAACTAGTATATCTCCCCTGTCAAAACTAGTATATCACCCCTGTCAAAACTAGTATATCACCCCTGTCAAAACTAGTATATCACCCCTGTCAAAACTAGTATATCACCCCTGTCAAAACTAGTATATCACCCCTGTCAAAACTAGTATATCACCCCTGTCAAAACTAGTATATCACCCCTGTCAAAACTAGTATATCACCCCTGTCAAAACTAGTATATCACCCCTGTCAAAACTAGTATATCTCCCCTGTCAAAACTAGTATATCACCCCTGTCAAAACTAGTATATCACCCCTGTCAAAATTAGTATATCACCCCTGTCAAAACTAGTATATCACCCTGTCAAAACTAGTATATCACCCCTGTCAAAACTAGTATATCACCCCTGTCAAAACTAGTATATCACCCCTGTCAAAACTAGTATATCACCCCTGTCAAAACTAGTATATCACCCCTGTCAAAACTAGTATATCACCCCTGTCAAAACTAGTATATCACCCCTGTCAAAACTAGTATATCACCCCTGTCAAAACTAGTATATCACCCCTGTCAAAACTAGTATATCACCCCTGTCAAAATGAGTATATCACCCCTGCCAAAACTAGTATATCACCCCTGTCAAAACTAGTATATCACCCCTGTCAAAACTAGTATATCACCCCTGTCAAAACTAGTATATCACCCCTGTCAAAACTAGTATATCACCCCTGTCAAAATGAGTATATCACCCCTGCCAAAACTAGTATATCACCCCTGATAAAATTAGTATATCACCCCTGATAAAACTAGTATATCACCCCTGCCAAAACTAGTATATCACCCTGCCAAAACTAGTATATCACCCCTGCCGAAACTAGTATATCACCCTGCCAAAAAACATCACCCTGCTCCGCTTTTCTTCCATCTCCACTCTCCTTTCTCCCTTCTCCAATCTGCACTCCCCTCTCCCCTCTCCTTCTCCTCTCCCCTCTCACCTCTCCCCCTCTCCTCTCCCCTATCTCTTCTCCTCTACCCTATCCCCTCTCCACTCTCCAATCTCCACTCTCCAATCTCCACTCTCCCTTCTTGCCTCTCTCTTCTCCCCAATCCCCCTCCCTCTCTCCCCTTTCCGCTCTCCTCTCCCCTTTCCCCTCTCCTCTACGCTCTTCCCTATTCCCTCACCCTTTTCCCCTCCCCTCTCCCCTCCTCTCTCCTCTACACAATCCCCTCTCATCTACCAACTCCACACTCCTATCTCTACCCTATCTCCTCTCCTCCCCCTATCCCCTCTCCCCTTTCCCTCTCCTCTCTCCTCTCCCCTATCCTCTCTCCTCTTCTCTCTCCTCTACCCTACCCTATCCCCTCTCCTCTCCCCATCCCCTCTCCCCTTTCCCTCTCCCCCTATCCTCTCTCCTCTCTTCTCTCTCCTCTACCCTACCCTATCCCCTCTCCTCTACCCTCGCTCCTCTCCCATCTCCTCTTTCCCCTCTCCATCCCTCTACCCTATCCCCTTTCCTCTACCCTATACTCTCTCCTCTACCCTATCCTCTCTCCTATCTCATCTCCCCTCTCGTCTCTCTTCTCGTCTCTCTCCTCTCCATCCCTCTCCCCTATCCTATCCTATCCCCTCTCCTCTCTTCCTTTTCCATCCCTCTCCTCTCTCCCCTTTCCATCCCTCTCCCCCTCTCTGTCCCTCTCTCCCCTCCCCTTCCCCTCTCCTCTCTCCCCTCTCTCCCTCTCCCCTCTCCCCTCCCCTCTCCTCTCTCCTCTCTCCCCTCTCCCCTCTCCCCTCTCCCCTCTCCTCTCTCCTCCACTCTCCATTCCTCTTCCCGTACCCCTAAACCTCAGGGATTGGGCCATGATTCTTCTCCTTCTTCTCCGCAGACACAGTCCAGAGTTGCCTTTGCTCACTGCCACTTCAACCTCAAACCCACAGCTAAATATAAAGACTGAGTGCAGGGAGGGAGGAAAACCCCATCCTCTGGCTGTCTGCAGGGGCTTTAATCGATAAGATACAGCCGTTATTTACCTATGTGGGGAGTTATTCTGGCAATCCTTCTGAAGGTAGGTTTAAGATGAAGCTGTCAGCATGCTTACTGTCTACCGATGGCTACAGACAGACAGACAGGCAGGCAGGCAGGCAGGCAGGCAGGCAGGCAGGCAGGCAGGCAGGCAGGCAGGCAGGCAGGCAGGCAGGCAGGCAGGCAGGCAGGCAGGCAGGCAGGCAGGCAGGCAGGCAGGCAGGCAGGCAGGCAGGCAGGCAGGCAGGCAGGCAGGCAGGCAGGCAGGCAGGCAGGCAGGCAGGCAGGCAGGCAGGCAGGCAGGCAGGCAGGCAGGCAGGCAGGCAGGCAGGCAGGCAGGCAGGCAGGCAGGCAGGCAGGCAGGCAGGCAGGCAGGCAGGCAGGCAGGCAGGCAGGCAGGCAGGCAGGCAGGCAGGCAGGCAGGCAGGCAGGCAGGCAGGCAGGCAGGCAGGCAGGCAGGCAGGCAGGCAGGCAGGCAGGCAGGCAGGCAGGCAGGCAGGCAGGCAGGCAGGCAGGCAGGCAGACAGACAGACAGACAGACAGACAGACAGACAGACAGACAGACAGACAGACAGACAGACAGACAGACAGACAGACAGACAGACAGACAGACAGACAGACAGACGGTTGGATGAGAGAGAGCCTCTGCTGTTGAATGCAGGTACAGTACACCTGCAGGAGAGTTTTGCAAGACTGTGTTCTTCTCAACATTTTGAAAAGCTCTGTGTTTAGAGTTGGGATCATATGGTTTAGATTGTTGTTAAACAGGAACCACAACCTTCTCAAACACTTCTCTGTTTTGGTAACCCTGACACTAAAACACACTTGTGTTTTCAAATGTCATCGCTTGTTAACTCAACATGTTGGTGGCTTTGAAATAATTCGCTAAACGTTTCGTTGGAATATTCTGGATGTGGGGAAGTAGATTTTAAAATTATTTTTAAGAGGACCAACAAATGATTCAGAGTCAATTCTATTACAATTCAATCAGTCCTTCTACATGTTAGTCTGAGACTGTCTCTCTTCTTCTACATGTTAGTCTGAGACTGTCTCTCTTCTACATGTTAGTCTGACTCTGTCTCTCTTCTACATGTTAGTCTGACTGTTTCTCTTCTTCAACATGTTAGTCTGACTGTTTCTCTTCTTCTACATGTTAGTCTGACTGTTTCTCTTCTTCTACATGTTAGTCTGACTGTCTCTCTTCTTCTACATGTTAGTCTGACTCTGTCCCTCTTCTTCTACATGTTAGTCTGACTGTTTCTCTTCTTCTACATGTTAGTCTGACTCTCTCTCTTCTTCTACATGTTAGTCTGACTGTCTCTCTTCTTCTACATGTTAGTCTGTCTCTCTTCTTCTACATGTTAGTCTGACTGTTTCTCTTCTTCTACATGTTAGTCTGACTGTCTCTCTTCTGCTACATGTTAGTCTGACTGTCTCTCTTCTTCTACATGTTAGTCTGACTGTTTCTCTTCTTCTACATGTTAGTCTGACTCTGTCTCTCTTCTTCTACATGTTAGTCTGACTCTCTCTCTTCTTCTACATGTTAGTCTGACTCTCTCTCTTCTACATGTTAGTCTGTCTCTCTTCTTCTACATGTTAGTCTGACTGTTTCTCTTCTTCTACATGTTAGTCTGACTGTCTCTCTTCTTCTACATGTTAGTCTGACTGTCTCTCTTCTTCTACATGTTAGTCTGACTGTTTCTCTTCTTCTACATGTTAGTCTGACTCTGTCTCTCTTCTACATGTTAGTCTGACTGTCTCTCTTCTTCTACATGTTAGTCTGACTGTCTCTCTTCTTCTACATGTTAGTCTGACTGTTTCTCTTCTTCTACATGTTAGTCTGACTCTGTCTCTCTTCTTCTACATGTTAGTCTGACTCTCTCTCTTCTTCTACATGTTAGTCTGACTGTCTCTTCTTCTACATGTTAGTCTGACTCTGTCTCTCTTCTTCTACATGTTAGTCTGACTGTCTCTTCTTCTACATGTTAGTCTGACTCTGTCCCTCTTCTTCTACATGTTAGTCTGACTGTCTCTTCTTCTACATGTTAGTCTGACTGTCTCTTCTTCTACATGTTAGTCTGACTCTGTCTCTCTTCTTCTACATGTTAGTCTGACTCTGTCTCTCTTCTTCTACATGTTAGTCTGACTGTCTCTCTTCTTCTACATGTTAGTCTGACTGTTTCTCTTCTTCTACATGTTAGTCTGACTCTGTCTCTCTTCTACATGTTAGTCTGACTCTCTCTCTTCTTCTACATGTTAGTCTGACTCTCTCTCTTCTTCTACATGTTAGTCTGACTGTCTCTCTTCTTCTACATGTTAGTCTGACTGTTTCTCTTCTTCTACATGTTAGTCTGACTGTTTCTCTTCTTCTACATGTTAGTCTGACTGTTTCTCTTCTTCTACATGTTAGTCTGACTCTCTCTCTTCTTCTACATGTTAGTCTGACTCTGTCCCTCTTCTTCTACATGTTAGTCTGACTCTCTCTCTTCTTCTACATGTTAGTCTGACTGTTTCTCTTCTTCTACATGTTAGTCTGACTGTCTCTCTTCTTCGACATGTTAGTCTGACTGTCCCTCTTCTTCTACATGTTAGTCTGACTCTGTCTCTTCTTCTACATGTTAGTCTGACTCTGTCTCTTCTTCTACATGTTAGTCTGACTCTCTCTCTTCTTCTACATGTTAGTCTGACTCTGTCTCTTCTTCTACATGTTAGTCTGACTCTGTCTCTTCTTCTACATGTTAGTCTGACTCTGTCTCTTCTTCTACATGTTAGTCTGACTGTCTCTCTTCTTCTACATGTTAGTCTGACTCTGTCTCTTCTTCTACATGTTAGTCTGACTCTGTCTCTCTTCTTCTACATGTTAGTCTGACTCTGTCTCTCTTCTTCTACATGTTAGTCTGACTCTGTCTCTCTTCTTCTACATGTTAGTCTGACTCTGTCTCTTCTTCTACATGTTAGTCTGACTCTCTCTCTTCTTCTACATGTTAGTCTGACTCTCTCTCTTCTTCTACATGTTAGTCTGACTCTCTCTCTTCTTCTACATGTTAGTCTGACTGTCTCTCTTCTTCTACATGTTAGTCTGACTCTCTCTCTTCTTCTACATGTTAGTCTGACTCTGTCTCTTCTTCTACATTTTAGTCTGACTCTGTCTCTTCTTCTACATGTTAGTCTGACTCTGTCTCTCTTCTACATGTTAGTCTGACTCTCTCTCTTCTTCTACATGTTAGTCTGACTCTGTCTCTCTTCTACATGTTAGTCTGACTGTTTCTCTTCTTCAACATGTTAGTCTGACTGTTTCTCTTCTTCAACATGTTAGTCTGACTGTTTCTCTTCTTCTACATGTTAGTCTGACTCTGTCTCTCTTCTACATGTTAGTCTGACTCTGTCTCTCTTCTTCTACATGTTAGTCTGACTCTGTCCCTCTTCTTCTACATGTTAGTCTGACTGTTTCTCTTCTTCTACATGTTAGTCTGACTCTCTCTTCTTCTACATGTTAGTCTGACTGTCTCTCTTCTTCTACATGTTAGTCTGTCTCTCTTCTTCTACATGTTAGTCTGACTGTTTCTCTTCTTCTACATGTTAGTCTGACTGTCTCTCTTCTTCTACATGTTAGTCTGACTGTCTCTCTTCTTCTACATGTTAGTCTGACTGTTTCTCTTCTTCTACATGTTAGTCTGACTCTGTCTCTCTTCTTCTACATGTTAGTCTGACTCTCTCTCTTCTTCTACATGTTAGTCTGACTCTCTCTCTTCTTCTACATGTTAGTCTGTCTCTCTTCTTCTACATGTTAGTCTGACTCTGTCTCTCTTCTACATGTTAGTCTGACTGTCTCTCTTCTTCTACATGTTAGTCTGACTCTGTCTCTCTTCTTCTACATGTTAGTCTGACTGTTTCTCTTCTTCTACATGTTAGTCTGACTGTCTCTCTTCTTCTACATGTTAGTCTGACTGTCTCTCTTCTTCTACATGTTAGTCTGACTGTTTCTCTTCTTCTACATGTTAGTCTGACTCTGTCTCTCTTCTACATGTTAGTCTGACTGTCTCTCTTCTTCTACATGTTAGTCTGACTGTCTCTCTTCTTCTACATGTTAGTCTGACTGTTTCTCTTCTTCTACATGTTAGTCTGACTCTGTCTCTCTTCTACATGTTAGTCTGACTCTCTCTCTTCTTCTACATGTTAGTCTGACTCTGTCCCTCTTCTTCTACATGTTAGTCTGACTGTCTCTTCTTCTACATGTTAGTCTGACTCTGTCTCTCTTCTTCTACATGTTAGTCTGACTGTCTCTTCTTCTACATGTTAGTCTGACTCTGTCCCTCTTCTTCTACATGTTAGTCTGACTGTCTCTTCTTCTACATGTTAGTCTGACTCTGTCTCTCTTCTTCTACATGTTAGTCTGACTCTGTCCCTCTTCTTCTACATGTTAGTCTGACTCTGTCTCTCTTCTACATGTTAGTCTGACTCTGTCTCTCTTCTTCTACATGTTAGTCTGACTCTCTCTCTTCTTCTACATGTTAGTCTGACTCTCTCTCTTCTTCTACATGTTAGTCTGACTGTCTCTCTTCTTCTACATGTTAGTCTGACTGTCTCTCTTCTTCTACATGTTAGTCTGACTCTCTCTCTTCTTCTACATGTTAGTCTGACTGTCTCTTCTTCTACATGTTAGTCTGACTGTCTCTCTTCTTCTACATGTTAGTCTGACTGTCTCTCTTCTTCTACATGTTAGTCTGACTGTTTCTCTTCTTCTACATGTTAGTCTGACTCTGTCTCTCTTCTACATGTTAGTCTGACTCTCTCTCTTCTTCTACATGTTAGTCTGACTGTCTCTTCTTCTACATGTTAGTCTGACTGTCTCTCTTCTTCTACATGTTAGTCTGACTCTGTCTCTCTTCTACATGTTAGTCTGACTCTCTCTCTTCTTCTACATGTTAGTCTGACTGTCTCTTCTTCTACATGTTAGTCTGACTGTCTCTCTTCTTCTACATGTTAGTCTGACTGTCTCTTCTTCTACATGTTAGTCTGACTGTTTCTCTTCTTCTACATGTTAGTCTGACTCTGTCTCTCTTCTACATGTTAGTCTGACTCTGTCCCTCTTCTTCTACATGTTAGTCTGACTCTCTCTCTTCTTCTACATGTTAGTCTGACTCTCTCTTCTCTACATGTTAGTCTGACTCTCTCTCTTCTTCTACATGTTAGTCTGACTCTGTCTCTTCTTCTACATGTTAGTCTGACTCTCTCTCTTCTTCTACATGTTAGTCTGACTGTCTCTCTTCTTCTACATGTTAGTCTGACTGTCTCTCTTCTTCTACATGTTAGTCTGACTCTGTCTCTTCTTCTACATGTTAGTCTGACTCTGTCTCTTCTTCTACATGTTAGTCTGACTCTCTCTCTTCTTCTACATGTTAGTCTGACTGTTTCTCTTCTTCTACATGTTAGTCTGACTGTTTCTCTTCTTCTACATGTTAGTCTGACTCTCTCTCTTCTTCTACATGTTAGTCTGACTCTGTCCCTCTTCTTCTACATGTTAGTCTGACTCTCTCTCTTCTTCTACATGTTAGTCTGACTCTGTCTCTTCTTCTACATGTTAGTCTGACTCTGTCTCTCTTCTTCTACATGTTAGTCTGACTCTGTCTCTCTTCTTCTACATGTTAGTCTGACTCTGTCTCTCTTCTTCTACATGTTAGTCTGACTCTGTCTCTCTTCTTCTACATGTTAGTCTGACTCTGTCTCTTCTTCTACATGTTAGTCTGACTGTCTCTCTTCTTCTACATGTTAGTCTGACTGTCTCTCTTCTTCTACATGTTAGTCTGACTCTCTCTCTTCTTCTACATGTTAGTCTGACTCTGTCCCTCTTCTTCTACATGTTAGTCTGACTCTCTCTCTTCTTCTACATGTTAGTCTGACTCTCTCTTCTTCTACATGTTAGTCTGACTCTCTCTCTTCTTCTACATGTTAGTCTGACTGTCTCTCTTCTTCTACATGTTAGTCTGACTCTCTCTCTTCTTCTACATGTTAGTCTGACTCTGTCTCTTCTTCTACATTTTAGTCTGACTCTGTCTCTTCTTCTACATGTTAGTCTGACTCTGTCTCTCTTCTACATGTTAGTCTGACTCTCTCTCTTCTTCTACATGTTAGTCTGACTGTCTCTCTTCTTCTACATGTTAGTCTGACTGTCTCTCTTCTTCTACATGTTAGTCTGACTGTTTCTCTTCTTCTACATGTTAGTCTGACTCTGTCTCTCTTCTACATGTTAGTCTGACTCTCTCTCTTCTTCTACATGTTAGTCTGACTCTGTCCCTCTTCTTCTACATGTTAGTCTGACTGTCTCTTCTTCTACATGTTAGTCTGACTCTGTCTCTCTTCTTCTACATGTTAGTCTGACTGTCTCTTCTTCTACATGTTAGTCTGACTCTGTCCCTCTTCTTCTACATGTTAGTCTGACTGTCTCTTCTTCTACATGTTAGTCTGACTCTGTCTCTCTTCTTCTACATGTTAGTCTGACTCTGTCCCTCTTCTTCTACATGTTAGTCTGACTGTCTCTTCTTCTACATGTTAGTCTGACTCTGTCTCTCTTCTTCTACATGTTAGTCTGACTGTCTCTCTTCTTCTACATGTTAGTCTGACTGTTTCTCTTCTTCTACATGTTAGTCTGACTCTGTCTCTCTTCTACATGTTAGTCTGACTCTCTCTCTTCTTCTACATGTTAGTCTGACTCTCTCTCTTCTTCTACATGTTAGTCTGACTGTCTCTCTTCTTCTACATGTTAGTCTGACTGTCTCTCTTCTTCTACATGTTAGTCTGACTGTCTCTCTTCTTCTACATGTTAGTCTGACTCTCTCTTCTTCTACATGTTAGTCTGACTGTCTCTTCTTCTACATGTTAGTCTGACTGTCTCTCTTCTTCTACATGTTAGTCTGACTGTCTCTCTTCTTCTACATGTTAGTCTGACTGTTTCTCTTCTTCTACATGTTAGTCTGACTCTGTCTCTCTTCTACATGTTAGTCTGACTCTCTCTCTTCTTCTACATGTTAGTCTGACTGTCTCTTCTTCTACATGTTAGTCTGACTGTCTCTCTTCTTCTACATGTTAGTCTGACTCTGTCTCTCTTCTACATGTTAGTCTGACTCTCTCTCTTCTTCTACATGTTAGTCTGACTGTCTCTTCTTCTACATGTTAGTCTGACTGTCTCTCTTCTTCTACATGTTAGTCTGACTGTCTCTTCTTCTACATGTTAGTCTGACTGTTTCTCTTCTTCTACATGTTAGTCTGACTCTGTCTCTCTTCTACATGTTAGTCTGACTCTGTCCCTCTTCTTCTACATGTTAGTCTGACTCTCTCTCTTCTTCTACATGTTAGTCTGACTCTCTCTCTTCTTCTACATGTTAGTCTGACTCTCTCTCTTCTTCTACATGTTAGTCTGACTCTGTCTCTTCTTCTACATGTTAGTCTGACTCTCTCTCTTCTTCTACATGTTAGTCTGACTGTCTCTCTTCTTCTACATGTTAGTCTGACTGTCTCTCTTCTTCTACATGTTAGTCTGACTCTGTCTCTTCTTCTACATGTTAGTCTGACTCTGTCTCTTCTTCTACATGTTAGTCTGACTCTCTCTTTCTTCTACATGTTAGTCTGACTGTTTCTCTTCTTCTACATGTTAGTCTGACTGTTTCTCTTCTTCTACATGTTAGTCTGACTCTCTCTCTTCTTCTACATGTTAGTCTGACTCTGTCCCTCTTCTTCTACATGTTAGTCTGACTCTCTCTCTTCTTCTACATGTTAGTCTGACTCTGTCTCTTCTTCTACATGTTAGTCTGACTCTGTCTCTCTTCTTCTACATGTTAGTCTGACTCTGTCTCTCTTCTTCTACATGTTAGTCTGACTCTGTCTCTCTTCTTCTACATGTTAGTCTGACTCTGTCTCTCTTCTTCTACATGTTAGTCTGACTCTGTCTCTTCTTCTACATGTTAGTCTGACTGTCTCTCTTCTTCTACATGTTAGTCTGACTGTCTCTCTTCTTCTACATGTTAGTCTGACTCTCTCTCTTCTTCTACATGTTAGTCTGACTCTGTCCCTCTTCTTCTACATGTTAGTCTGACTCTCTCTCTTCTTCTACATGTTAGTCTGACTCTCTCTCTTCTTCTACATGTTAGTCTGACTCTCTCTCTTCTTCTACATGTTAGTCTGACTGTCTCTCTTCTTCTACATGTTAGTCTGACTCTCTCTCTTCTTCTACATGTTAGTCTGACTCTGTCTCTTCTTCTACATGTTAGTCTGACTCTGTCTCTCTTCTACATGTTAGTCTGACTCTCTCTCTTCTTCTACATGTTAGTCTGACTCTGTCTCTCTTCTACATGTTAGTCTGACTGTTTCTCTTCTTCAACATGTTAGTCTGACTGTTTCTCTTCTTCAACATGTTAGTCTGACTGTTTCTCTTCTTCTACATGTTAGTCTGACTCTGTCTCTCTTCTACATGTTAGTCTGACTCTGTCTCTCTTCTTCTACATGTTAGTCTGACTCTGTCCCTCTTCTTCTACATGTTAGTCTGACTGTTTCTCTTCTTCTACATGTTAGTCTGACTCTCTCTTTCTTCTACATGTTAGTCTGACTGTCTCTCTTCTTCTACATGTTAGTCTGTCTCTCTTCTTCTACATGTTAGTCTGACTGTTTCTCTTCTTCTACATGTTAGTCTGACTGTCTCTCTTCTTCTACATGTTAGTCTGACTGTCTCTCTTCTTCTACATGTTAGTCTGACTGTTTCTCTTCTTCTACATGTTAGTCTGACTCTGTCTCTCTTCTTCTACATGTTAGTCTGACTCTCTCTTCTTCTACATGTTAGTCTGACTCTCTCTCTTCTTCTACATGTTAGTCTGTCTCTTTCTTCTACATGTTAGTCTGACTCTGTCTCTCTTCTACATGTTAGTCTGACTGTCTCTCTTCTTCTACATGTTAGTCTGACTCTGTCTCTCTTCTTCTACATGTTAGTCTGACTGTTTCTCTTCTTCTACATGTTAGTCTGACTGTCTCTCTTCTTCTACATGTTAGTCTGACTGTCTCTCTTCTTCTACATGTTAGTCTGACTGTTTCTCTTCTTCTACATGTTAGTCTGACTCTGTCTCTCTTCTACATGTTAGTCTGACTGTCTCTCTTCTTCTACATGTTAGTCTGACTGTCTCTCTTCTTCTACATGTTAGTCTGACTGTTTCTCTTCTTCTACATGTTAGTCTGACTCTGTCTCTCTTCTACATGTTAGTCTGACTCTCTCTCTTCTTCTACATGTTAGTCTGACTCTGTCCCTCTTCTTCTACATGTTAGTCTGACTGTCTCTTCTTCTACATGTTAGTCTGACTCTGTCTCTCTTCTTCTACATGTTAGTCTGACTGTCTCTTCTTCTACATGTTAGTCTGACTCTGTCCCTCTTCTTCTACATGTTAGTCTGACTGTCTCTTCTTCTACATGTTAGTCTGACTCTGTCTCTCTTCTTCTACATGTTAGTCTGACTCTGTCCCTCTTCTTCTACATGTTAGTCTGACTGTCTCTTCTTCTACATGTTAGTCTGACTCTGTCTCTCTTCTTCTACATGTTAGTCTGACTGTCTCTCTTCTTCTACATGTTAGTCTGACTGTTTCTCTTCTTCTACATGTTAGTCTGACTCTGTCTCTCTTCTACATGTTAGTCTGACTCTGTCTCTCTTCTTCTACATGTTAGTCTGACTCTCTCTTCTTCTACATGTTAGTCTGACTCTCTCTTCTTCTACATGTTAGTCTGACTGTCTCTCTTCTTCTACATGTTAGTCTGACTGTCTCTCTTCTTCTACATGTTAGTCTGACTCTCTCTCTTCTTCTACATGTTAGTCTGACTGTCTCTTCTTCTACATGTTAGTCTGACTGTCTCTCTTCTTCTACATGTTAGTCTGACTGTCTCTCTTCTTCTACATGTTAGTCTGACTGTTTCTCTTCTTCTACATGTTAGTCTGACTCTGTCTCTCTTCTACATGTTAGTCTGACTCTCTCTCTTCTTCTACATGTTAGTCTGACTGTCTCTTCTTCTACATGTTAGTCTGACTGTCTCTCTTCTTCTACATGTTAGTCTGACTCTGTCTCTCTTCTACATGTTAGTCTGACTCTCTCTCTTCTTCTACATGTTAGTCTGACTGTCTCTTCTTCTACATGTTAGTCTGACTGTCTCTCTTCTTCTACATGTTAGTCTGACTGTCTCTTCTTCTACATGTTAGTCTGACTGTTTCTCTTCTTCTACATGTTAGTCTGACTCTGTCTCTCTTCTACATGTTAGTCTGACTCTGTCCCTCTTCTTCTACATGTTAGTCTGACTCTCTCTCTTCTTCTACATGTTAGTCTGACTCTCTCTCTTCTTCTACATGTTAGTCTGACTCTCTCTTCTTCTACATGTTAGTCTGACTCTGTCTCTTCTTCTACATGTTAGTCTGACTCTCTCTTCTTCTACATGTTAGTCTGACTGTCTCTCTTCTTCTACATGTTAGTCTGACTGTCTCTCTTCTTCTACATGTTAGTCTGACTCTGTCTCTTCTTCTACATGTTAGTCTGACTCTGTCTCTTCTTCTACATGTTAGTCTGACTCTCTCTCTTCTTCTACATGTTAGTCTGACTGTTTCTCTTCTTCTACATGTTAGTCTGACTGTTTCTCTTCTTCTACATGTTAGTCTGACTCTCTCTTCTTCTACATGTTAGTCTGACTCTGTCCCTCTTCTTCTACATGTTAGTCTGACTCTCTCTCTTCTTCTACATGTTAGTCTGACTGTTTCTCTTCTTCTACATGTTAGTCTGACTGTCTCTCTTCTTCTACATGTTAGTCTGACTGTCCCTCTTCTTCTACATGTTAGTCTGACTCTGTCTCTTCTTCTACATGTTAGTCTGACTCTGTCTCTTCTTCTACATGTTAGTCTGACTCTCTCTTTCTTCTACATGTTAGTCTGACTCTGTCTCTTCTTCTACATGTTAGTCTGACTCTGTCTCTTCTTCTACATGTTAGTCTGACTCTGTCTCTTCTTCTACATGTTAGTCTGACTGTCTCTCTTCTTCTACATGTTAGTCTGACTCTCTCTTCTTCTACATGTTAGTCTGACTCTGTCTCTCTTCTTCTACATGTTAGTCTGACTGTTTCTCTTCTTCTACATGTTAGTCTGACTCTCTCTCTTCTTCTACATGTTAGTCTGACTCTCTCTTCTTCTACATGTTAGTCTGACTCTGTCTCTCTTCTTCTACATGTTAGTCTGACTGTCTCTCTTCTTCTACATGTTAGTCTGACTCTGTCTCTTCTTCTACATGTTAGTCTGACTGTCTCTCTTCTTCTACATGTTAGTCTGACTGTCTCTCTTCTTCTACATGTTAGTCTGACTCTGTCCCTCTTCTTCTACATGTTAGTCTGACTCTCTCTCTTCTTCTACATGTTAGTCTGACTCTGTCCCTCTTCTTCTACATGTTAGTCTGACTCTGTCCCTCTTCTTCTACATGTTAGTCTGACTCTCTCTCTCTTCTTCTACATGTTAGTCTGACTCTGTCCTCTTCTTCTACATGTTAGTCTGACTCTCTCTCTCTTCTTCTACATGTTAGTCTGACTGTCTCTCTTCTTCTACATGTTAGTCTGACTCTGTCTCTTTTTCTACATGTTAGTCTGACTCTGTCCTCTTCTTCTACATGTTAGTCTGACTCTCTCTCTTCTTCTACATGTTAGTCTGACTCTCTCTCTTCTACATGTTAGTCTGACTCTCTCTCTTCTTCTACATGTTAGTCTGACTCTGTCTCTCTTCTACATGTTAGTCTGACTGTTTCTCTTCTTCTACATGTTAGTCTGACTCTGTCTCTCTTCTTCTACATGTTAGTCTGACTGTCTCTCTTCTTCTACATGTTAGTCTGACTGTTTCTCTTCTTCTACATGTTAGTCTGACTCTGTCTCTCTTCTACATGTTAGTCTGACTGTTTCTCTTCTTCTACATGTTAGTCTGACTCTGTCTCTCTTCTACATGTTAGTCTGACTGTTTCTCTTCTTCTACATGTTAGTCTGACTCTGTCTCTTCTTCTACATGTTAGTCTGACTGTCTCTCTTCTTCTACATGTTAGTCTGACTGTTTCTCTTCTTCTACATGTTAGTCTGACTCTGTCTCTCTTCTACATGTTAGTCTGACTGTTTCTCTTCTTCTACATGTTAGTCTGACTCTGTCTCTCTTCTTCTACATGTTAGTCTGACTGTCTCTCTTCTTCTACATGTTAGTCTGACTGTTTCTCTTCTTCTACATGTTAGTCTGACTCTGTCTCTCTTCTACATGTTAGTCTGACTGTTTCTCTTCTTCTACATGTTAGTCTGACTCTGTCTCTCTTCTACATGTTAGTCTGACTGTTTCTCTTCTTCTACATGTTAGTCTGACTCTGTCTCTTCTTCTACATGTTAGTCTGACTGTCTCTCTTCTTCTACATGTTAGTCTGACTGTTTCTCTTCTTCTACATGTTAGTCTGACTGTCTCTCTTCTACATGTTAGTCTGACTCTGTCCTCTTCTTCTACATGTTAGTCTGACTCTGTCTCTTTCTTCTACATGTTAGTCTGACTCTTCTTCTACATGTTAGTCTTCTTCTTCTTCTACATGTTAGTCTGACATGTTAGTCTGAC
>NC_060177.1:92770042-92790825 GCF_021184085.1 Oncorhynchus gorbuscha
CCACTCGTTGGGTCTCACACGGCCACTCGTTGGGTCTCACACGTCCACTCGTTGGGTCTCACACGTCCACTCGTTGATTCTGTTGGTTCTCACACGGCCACGCGTCGGTTCTGTTGGGTCTCACACGGCCACTCGTTGGGTCTCACACGGCCACTCGTTGGGTCTCACACGGCCACTCGTTGGGTCTCACACGGCCACTCGTTGGGTCTCACACGTCCACTCGTTGGGTCTCACACGTCCACTCGTTGATTCTGTTGGTTCTCACACGGCCACTCGTTGGTCTCACACGGCCACTCGTTCAGTCTCACACGGCCACTCGTTGGGTCTCACACGGCCACTCGTTGGGTCTCACAGGGCCACTCGTTGGGTCTCACACGGCCACTCGTTGTCTGGACAGGCCACCAAGCAATCCCACACGGCCACCGTTGGGTTCTCTCACAGGGGCCACTCAAGGTCTCACACGGCCACTCGTTGGGTCTCACAGGGCCACTGTCTCACACGGCCACTCGCTGGGTCTCACACGGCCACTCGTTGGGTCTCACACGGCACTCGCTGGGTCCACACGGCCACTGCTGGTCTCACACAGCCACTCGTTGGTCTCACAGCCACTCGTTCAGTCTCACACGGCCACTCGTTCAGTCTCACACGGCCACTCGTTGGGTCTCACACGGCCACTCGTTGGTCTCACACAGCCACTCGTTGGTCTCACACAGCCACTCGTTGGTCTCACACAGCCACTCGTTGGGTCTCACACAGCCACTCGTTCAGTCTCACACGGCCACTCGTTGGGTCTCACACAGCCACTCGTTGGGTCTCACACGGCCACTCGTTGGTCTCACACAGCCACTCGTTGGGTCTCACACGGCCACTCGTTGGTCTCACACAGCCACTCGTTGGGTCTCACACGGCCACTCGTTGGGTCTCACACAGCCACTCGTTCAGTCTCACACGGCCACTCGTTGGGTCTCACACAGCCACGCGTTGGGTCTCACACGGCCACTCGTTGGGTCTCACACGGCCACTCGTTGGGTCTCACACGGCCACTCGTTGGGTCTCACACAGCCACGCCAGGCGTTGGTCTCAAACATAGGTTGCAATGTTGCACAAACCATAAGCCCAACCCGAATCAACTCTTAGAATATCAGGCCTGGGCTGAAAATCAACTTTTTCACGTTCATTTTTTTGGGGGGTGGGGGCAGGAGAACTAACGAAGAGCCAACTCAAGTTAACTTTGATTTATTTTCTTAAAATGCTTACACTGCAAAAGGTTTGATTGATTTTTCATGACAGGAGTGGTACCAGATCTGGCCAAATAGGTTCCGGGAAAGAAACAGTCGAAAACAGAGAGGTGACTCCTCCTCCTCCACCTACTCTCTGTGTGGGGGCAGCCTCCCTCATAGATCCTCTCCCTGACCCTGATGGGGAGGCAGCCTCCTCATAGACCACTCTCCTCGACCCTGATGGGGGCCCTCTCCCCATAGACCACTCCCGTCTCGACCCTGATGGGGGGCCTCCCCATAGACTACTCTCCCCGACCCTGATGGGGGGACACTCTCCCCATAGACCACTCTCCTCGACCCTGATGGGGGGCCCTCTCCCCATAGACTACTCTCCCCGACCCTGATGGGGGGGACACTCTCCCCATAGACCACTCTCCCCGACCCTGATGGGGGGGGACACTCTCCCCCATAGACCACTCTCCCCATAGACTACTCTCCCCGACCCTGATGGGGGACACTCTCCCATAGACCACT
Source organism: Oncorhynchus gorbuscha (assembly GCF_021184085.1). Classification (NCBI taxonomy): domain Eukaryota; kingdom Metazoa; phylum Chordata; class Actinopteri; order Salmoniformes; family Salmonidae; genus Oncorhynchus; species Oncorhynchus gorbuscha. Next base: position 92,771,797 of record NC_060177.1, read on the forward strand.
CTCCGACCCTGATGGGGGCCCTCTCCCCATAGACTACTCTCCCCGACCCTGATGGGGGACACTTCCCCATAGACCACTCTCCCAGACCCTGATGGGGGGCACCCTCCCCATAGACTACTCTCCCGACCCTGATGGGGGACACTCTCCCCATAGACCACTCTCCCCGACCCTGATGGGGGCCCTCTCCCCATAGACCCCTCTCCTCGACCCTGATGGGGGCCCTCTCCCCATAGACCACTCCGTCTCGATCCTGATGGGGGCCTCCCCATGACTACTCTCCCCGACCCTGATGGGGGCACCCTCCCCATAGACCCCTCTCCTCGACCCTGATGGGGGCACACTCTCCCCATAGACCACTCTCCTCGACCCTGATGGGGCACCCTCCCCATAGACCCTCTCTCGACCCTGATGGGGGACACTCTCCCCATAGACCACTCTCCCGACCCTGATGGGGACACTCTCCCCATAGACCACTCTCCCCCGACCCTGATGGGGGACACTCTACCCATAGACCACTCTCCCCGACCCTGATAGGGGGACACTCTCCCCATAGACCACTCTCCCCGACCCTGATGGGGGCCCTCTCCCCATAGACCCCTCTCCTCGACCCTGATGGGGGCCTCTCCCCATAGACTACTCTCCCCGACCCTGATGGGGGGGACACTCTCCCCATAGACCACTCTCCCGACCCTGATGGGGGGCACCTCCCCATAGACCCTCTCCTCGACCCTGATGGGGGACAGCTTCCCCATAGACTCCTCTCTCGACCCTGATGGGGAAAAGCCTCCCCATAGATCCCTCTCCTCGACCCTGATGGGGGGCAGCCTCCCCCATAGACCCCCCACCTCGACCCTGATGGGGGCAGCCTCCCCCATAGATCCCTCTCCTCGACCCTGATGGGGGCAGCCTCCCCCATAGACCACTCTCCTCGACCCTGATTGGGGGCAGCCTCCCCATAGACCACTCTCCTCGACCCTGATGGGTGGGGCAGCCTCCCCATAGACCCCTCTCCTCGACCCTGATGGGGGGCAGCATCCCCATAGACCCCTCTCCTAGACCCTGATGTTCCCGGAGGACATGCTCTCGGCGGGATTAAAGATAAACATTGACTCGGCTTCCCTGAGGGGATACCATAAACACAAGCCCTTCCCTGCGGTGACGCACCACAAACGCATCGGCAGGCCACCATATGACACCTCTCAGTTTCGACCGTTCTCTTGTTGTCCCTGAGAAGGGGTGAAACCAGGAAACCAAGAGGAGAATTGGGGATAATGGGGAGGAGTTTCCTCTCTATGCATGTCAACACCCACCACCACCTTCCAACACAAACACACACACCCTTTTTGTAAAACAAACACACACACGCACACACACACACACACACACACACACACACACGCACGCACGCACGCACGCGCACGCACACACACACATACATACACACACACACACACACACACACACACACACACACACACACACACACACACACACACACACACACACACACACACACACACACCTTTTGGAAAACAAACACAACATAAACAGACCAGATAATTAGAGCTCAATTTCAGCCAAATGATTGGCCAAGCATTTCTCCACATGGCTAAGCTAAATAACACATTTAGATTGATGCCTTTGATGCTCCATTTCAGGATAATGCCAGATGGGTTCATCCATTTTTGCCCATGATGGGTTGGTCAATTTTTTACTTGGAATTTTTGTGCAAAATGATCATTATCAGACTAATAATGGAGGCCGAAAGGAATAAAATGGGCTGTTGTGGGACTCTCAGGAAAAAAATGGGTTGGTGTATTAGAAATGCCAGATTCTGGTCCCAGTCCACCCCTGCTCCTAATATGGTATCTATCCATCCCTAGCTCCACCCCTGCTCCTAATATGGTATCTCTCCATCCCTAGCTCCACCCCTAGACCCACCCCTGTTCTTAATATTATTAGGTCCATCTCTAGCCCCACCCCTGCTCCTAATATTGTATTTCTCCATCCCTAGCTCCACCCCTGCTCCTAATATGGTATCTCTCCATCCCTAGCTCCACCCCTGCTCCTAATATGGTATCTCTCCATCCCTAGCTCCACCCCTGCTCCTAATATTGTATCTATCCATCCCTAGCTCCACCCCGGCTCCTAATATGGTATCTCTCCATCCCTAGCTCCACCCCTGCTCCTAATAAGGTATCTCTCCATCCCTAGCTCCACCCCTGTTTCGGGAAGACTCTGGGGCGAGACATATTATAGACATGTTTAGAGAATACCTAAATAGAAGATCAGTGATAGATGAGAAATTAGATCTAATGACGCATTTATTTACAGTACGGTTCCCAGCTCTGTTAACTGACACACACACACACACACACACACAGAGAGATTCCATGAGCCTTGCATAAGTATCTTTCGAGGGAGTTGTGATCGAGGTGTGAAGACAGAACAGCACATTCTTGATTCTTCATCTTAATGAATTAGACCCTGCCAAACGATAAGGGCTAGAATCGCTTGATGCGATGCGCCAAATGATCTTGCTAGTGATTGTGTGTGTGTGTGTGTGTGTGTGTGTGTGTGTGTGTGTGTGTGTGTGTGTGTGTGTGTGTGTGTGTGTGTGTGTGTGTGTGTGTGTGTGTGTGTGTGTGTGTGTGTGTGTGTGTGTGTGTGTTGAGTGTGAGTTTAAAACTGATTTACTTGATGTGTTATACATGTGTGCCATAAAGTGTGTGTGTATGTGTGTGTGTAACACATAACATTTGTTATGTGTTATAGCATCTGGTTTAAAACTGTTTACTTGATAAATTATATGTAGCCATAAAGCCTCATAACATAACATTTGTTATGGTTATAGCATCTGGTATGTACTGTAGAATCTTATGTAGCATGGTCATAACATTTGTTAAGGTTATAGCATCTGGTATGTACTGTAGAATCTTATGTAGCATGGTCATAACATTTGTTAAGGTTATAGCATCTGGTATGTACTGTAGAATCTTATGTAGCATGTCATAACATTTGTTATGGTTATAGCATCTGGTATGTACTGTAGAATCTTATGTAGCATGGTCATAACATTTGTTAAGGTTATAGCATCTGGTATGTACTGTAGAATCTTATGTAGCATGGTCATAACATTTGTTATGGTTATAGCATCTGGTATGTACTGTAGAATCTTATGTAGCATGTCATAACATTTGTTAAGGTTATAGCATCTGGTATGTACTGTAGAATCTTATGTAGCATGTCATAACAGTTGACATACATTGTCATCCAGACTGTAATTAGCAGTCGTTACTAACAGTTGACATACATTGTCATCCAGACTGTAATAACAGTCGTTACTAACAGTTGACATATGACAACAGGATGACCGTGTCTCAGAACTATTTTTAAAACTACTTATGACAGATGTTTTAAGTGTTATATAGCTGTTATAAAGGCTTTATGAATACATTCATAAGGACACCTAGAGTAAAGTGTGACCAGAAAATCATAGATAGACATTATTTTTTATTTTATTTTTTGTGAATCATTTTTAGCCCTTTGACTGTATAATAAACATGATGGTTATTTTCCCTCCTTTGTTCCTGAACTGGGAAATCACCCCTTTAAAACATGTCAACACTTTTGAGGATGAAAAGTTTATACAAACTCCATGTCCGTCAACACGACACTGACACCTTCATCCCCCCCAACCTAGATTCCTGTTGTTGTTGTCTCATGTTTTGATTGAATGCCCTCTGTCTGCTGGTCTATTAGATTACAGGAGACTGTCGCTCAGGGGCTTACTGTTTTGCTCTCTTGACCCCCCCCTCCTGCAAGCTCTCTGTCTGTGATGTTGTTTCTCTTCGTCACCAACAACACCACAGTGTTGACTGACCGAGAACCTCCTCCCAAGTGGTCAACACATCAAAAACATTAAGGAGACCAGCTCTCTGTTTCAGCCAAACATCACTGGCTCTTTTTGTTGTCCGAGGGACAGTGGGGGGGGGGGGCGAGGGAGGTGTGGGGTGTGTGTGTGTGTGTGGGGGGTGTAAGGGGTTTATCTCTCGAAAATCTCCTCTCCCTATCGCCTTCCACTGCTCTATCCCACAACAACGACAACAGAACATGTCAATCAAAATGATGGCACCGCATTCTTTAAGAAGGTCAGTTAGGTTTGAATTCAAAATGATGGCACCGCATTCTTTAAGAAGGTCAGTTAGGTTTGAATTCAAAATGATGGCACCGCATTCTTTAAGAAGGTCAGTTAGGTTTGAATTCAAAATGGCCGGTGGTCACTTCTGCACCACTTTAATTTTACTCAAAATGTTTTTTGGGTAAAAAAAAAAAAATTGTTTTGAGCCTCTAGTTTCTAGAAACCAAAAAAACAAGAAGGTTTTATTGATAATTTCCCAGCTCTTAACTCACAAATATATATTTTTATTTTATTTCCAGGAAGTACCCTGTCACCCTTGGTCGTACACAGAGAGCTAACATGAATAATATGCATGTACTTCTCTCATGGCTCAAAGTGGAGGAGAGACTGACTTCATCACTACTTGTGAAATGTTGACAAGCTGAATATACCAAGCTGTGTTTAAACTAACTACTTGCACACAGCTCAGACACCCATTCGTACCCCACAAGACATCTCTTCACAGTCTCCAAGTCCAGAACAGACTATGGGAGGCACACAGTACTACATAGAGCCGTGACTACATGGAACTCTAATCCACATCAAGTAACTAATGCAAGCTGTAAAATCATATTTATATAACAGAAAAACACAGAAAAAATGCATCTTTATGGAACAGTGGGGACTGTGAAGGGACACAAACAAACATTGGCACAGACACACACACATGAGAAGACATGCACTCTACACACACATACATATGGATGTTGTATTGTAGATATGTGGTAGTAGAGTAGTGGCCTGAGGGAACACACTTAATGTATTTGTAGATATGTGGTAGTAGAGTAGTGGCCTGAGGGAACACACTTAATGTATTGTAGATATGTGGTAGTAGAGTAGTGGCCTGAGGGAACACACTTAATGTGTTGTAGATATGTGGTAGTAGAGTAGTGGCCTGAGGGAACACACTTAATGTGTTGTAGATATGTGGTAGTAGAGTAGTGGCCTGAGGGAACACACTTAATGTATTTGTAGATATGTGGTAGTAGAGTAGTGGCCTGAGGGAACACACTTAATGTATTTGTAGATATGTGGTAGTAGAGTAGTGGTCTGAGGGAACACACTTAATGTGTTGTAGATATGTGGTAGTAGAGTAGTGGCCTGAGGGAACACACTTAATGTATTTGTAGATGTGTGGTAGTAGAGTAGTGGTCTGAGGGAACACACTTAATGTGTTGTAGATATGTGGTAGTAGAGTAGTGGCCTGAGGGAACACACTTAATGTGTTGTAGATATGTGGTAGTAGAGTAGTGGCCTGAGGGAACACACTTAATGTATTTGTAGATATGTGGTAGTAGAGTAGTGGCCTGAGGGAACACACTTAATGTATTTGTAGATATGTGGTAGTAGAGTAGTGGCCTGAGGGAACACACTTAATGTATTTGTAGATATGTGGTAGTAGAGTAGTGGCCTGAGGGAACACACTTAATGTATTTGTAGATATGTGGTAGTAGAGTAGTGGTCTGAGGGAACACACTTAATGTATTTGTAGATATGTGGTAGTAGAGTAGTGGTCTGAGGGAACACACTTAATGTGTTGTAGATATGTGGTAGTAGAGTAGTGGCCTGAGGGAACACACTTAATGTATTTGTAGATATGTGGTAGTAGAGTAGTGGCCTGAGGGAACACACTTAATGTATTTGTAGATATGTGGTAGTAGAGTAGTGGTCTGAGGGAACACACTTAATGTATTTGTAGATATGTGGTAGTAGAGTAGTGGTCTGAGGGAACACACTTAATGTGTTGTAGATATGTGGTAGTAGAGTAGTGGCCTGAGGGAACACACTTAATGTGTTGTAGATATGTGGTAGTAGAGTAGTGGCCTGAGGGAACACACTTTATGTATTGTAGATATGTGGTAGTAGAGTAGTGGCCTGAGGGAACACACTTTATGTACTGTGAAAAGTGTTATGCAATGTAATGTAATGTAATATATTAAATGTATTATTTTTTTTATATTTAACTGCCTTAATTTTTTTAAATCCTTCATTTTAATCCTTCATTAAAAAAAATATATATATATATTGTTTTACCTTTAACTAGGTAAGTCCGTTAAGAACAAATTCTTATTTACAATGACGGCCTACTCTGCCATGCCCTAACCCAGACGACGCTGGGCCAATTGTGAGCCGCCCTATGGGACCTCCAATCACGGCCGGTTGTGATACAGCCTGGAATCGAACCAGGGAGTCTGTAGTGACGCCTCTGAGATGCAGTGCCATTAGAGAACACTGCGCCACTCAGGAGTCCTCTATAAATACAATATATGTGTGAAAATATTCAGCTCGGGAGTATCTATACATCCTGTCTCTCTCTATGTAATGTTGTGTCTCTTGATGCGATGTGTGTTTTGTCCTATTTTTATATTGTTTTTTAAATATTTTTAAATCCCGGGCTCCGTTCCAGGAGAGGCCTTTGCCTTTTGGTAGACCGTCATTGAAATTAAGAATTTGTTCTTAACAACTGGCTTGCCTAGTTAAATAAAGGTTTAAATAAATAATAAATAGCTAGCTATCTATCGATGAACTTCAGACACATCAGTGACATTTGTCTCAAATAGCACCCTCTTATATAACTGCTCTACATCTCAACCAGATACCTATGGGCCCCTGGTCAAAAGTAGTGCACTATATAGGGAACAGTGTGTCCAGTCCTTGTGATTTGACATGGCTCCTGATTCACATGATTCCTATTGCTCTCTGTGGCCCCATGAGAAGTGATAGATGACAAATGAGATCTAATGACGCATTTATTTACAGTACGGTTCCCAGCTCTGTTAACTGGGAACCGTCCTTCTGTAGCTCAGTTGGTAGAGCATGGAGCTTGTAACGCCAGCGTAGTGGGTTCGATCCCCGGGACCACCCATACGTAGAATGTATGCACACATGACTGTAAGTCGCTTTGGATAAAAGCGTCTACTAAATGGCATATATTATTATTATAATATTATTATTATTATTAACTGACACACACACGCACACACAGCCCAGATCGTAGTGTTATAGTACTCAAGAACCGGTCTTGTCTCAGTGTCTTAATTAGTAATAAATACAATTTAAATGACTCGGGTCTTGGACAATTTAGACTCTTGAAACACTCATAATTATCAGCTCTCATTCGGTCGATAGAGAAACCCTCTTTGTTAGGCCATATATCAACACTTTCTTTCTATTTCTTTCTTTCATGATACATTCATGTCTTATTGCCTTCTGAAACCTGGGGTTCCTAATTTTACTCGTGACCCACGTTACAGATGCTGTATCTTAATTTGATCATCCTGTTGTTGCAGAAATGTTCACAACACAACAGGAAATGCAAACTTCCAGTCAATCCTTTTTAAACATCTGTGGTAAGGGGAGACCGGGAAGTTGTAACACATTTGGTATTTGTATCTATTAAAAAACTAAATAAATATGTTTTAAGTGAAAAGTAGGCATTGCTCTAAAACTGAGAAAGAAAATAAGTAATTTAGAGGAGCACCACAATGCCTACTGCACCAGTGCTCTACCAAGGGTTTCCAGCATACAGCTTTGACCTACTACAGTCACTCAGATAACAGACACAGTCACTCAGATAACAGACACAGTCACTCAGATAACAGACACAGTAGCTCAGATAACAGACACAGTCACTCAGATAACAGACACAGTCACTCAGATAACAGACACAGTCACTCAGATAACAGACACAGTCACTCAGATAACAGACACAGTCACTCAGATAACAGACACAGTCACTCAGATAACAGACACAGTCACTCAGATAACAGACACAGTCACTCAGATAACAGACACAGTAGCTCAGATAACAGACACAGTAGCTCAGATAACAGACACAGTCACTCAGATAACAGACACAGTCACTCAGATAACAGACACAGTCACTCAGATAACAGACACAGTCACTCAGATAACAGACACAGTCACTCAGATAACAGACACAGTCACTCAGATAACAGACACAGTCACTCAGATAACAGACAAGGCCTTCAGAAAGTATTCATACCCTTTGACTTATTCCACATTTTGTTGTCACAGCCTGAATTCAAAATGGATTAAATCTTCTTTTTTATCTCACCCATCTACACGGAATACCCCATAATTACGTCACAAAACCCCATAATGACATCACAATACCCCATAATGACATCACAATACCCCATAATGACATCACAATAACCCATAATGACATCACAATACCCCATAATGACATCACAATACCCCATAATGACATCACAATACCCCATAATGACATCACAATACCCCATAATGACATCACAATAACCCATAATGACATCACAATACCCCATAATGACATCACAATACCTCATAATGACATCACAATACCTCATAATGACATCACAATACCCCATAATGACATCACAATAACCCATAATGACATCACAATAACCCATAATGACATCACAATACCCCATAATGACATCACAATACCCCATAATGACATCACAATACCCCATAATGACATCACAATACCCCATAATGACATCACAATACCCCATAATGACATCACAATAACCCATAATGACATCACAATACCCCATAATGACATCACAATACCCCATAATGACATCACAATACCCCATAATGACATCACAATACCCCATAATGACATCACAATACCCCATAATTACGTCACAAAACCCCATAATGACATCACAATACCCCATAATGACATCACAATACCCCATAATGACATCACAATACCCCATAATGACATCACAATAACCCATACGACATCACAATACCCCATAATGACATCACAATACCTCATAATGACATCACAATACCTCATAATGACATCACAATACCCCATAATGACATCACAATAACCCATAATGACATCACAATAACCCATAATGACATCACAATACCCCATAATGACATCACAATACCCCATAATGACATCACAATACCCCATAATGACATCACAATACCCCATAATGACATCACAATACCCCATAATGACATCACAATACCCCATAATGACATCACAATACCCCATAATGACGTCACAAAACCCCATAATGACATCACAATACCCCATAATGACATCACAATACCCCATAATGACATCACAATAACCCATAATGACATCACAATACCCCATAATGACATCACAATACCCCATAATGACATCACAATACCCCATAATGACATCACAATAACCCATAATGACATCACAATACCCCATAATGACATCACAATACCCCATAATGACATCACAATACCCCATAATGACATCACAATACCCCATAATGACATCACAATACCCCATAATTACGTCACAAAACCCCATAATGACATCACAATACCCCATAATGACATCACAATACCCCATAATGACATCATGTTGCTCTATTGAACTTTGAAACAATGTGTAGGCAGGTTTCTTATCGGATATAAAAGGATTCAAACATCCCGTCATTGCAATAGGTGAACACAGTCACTCAGATAACAGACACAGTCACTCAGATAACAGACAGTCACTCAGATAACAGACACAGTCACTCAGATAACAGACACAGTCACTCAGATAACAGACACAGTCACTCAGATAACAGACACAGTCGCTCAGATAACAGACACAGTAGCTCAGATAACAGACACAGTCACTCAGATAACAGACACAGTCACTCAGATAACAGACACAGTCACTCAGATAACAGACACAGTCACTCAGATAACAGACACAGTCACTCAGATAACAGACACAGTCACTCAGATAACAGACACAGTCACTCAGATAACAGACACAGTCACTCAGATAACAGACACAGTCACTCAGATAACAGACAAGGCCTTCAGAAAGTATTCATACCCTTTGACTTATTCCACATTTTGTTGTCACAGCCTGAATTCAAAATGTATTAAATCTTCTTTTTTATCTCACCCATCTACACGGAATACCCCATAATGACGTCACAAAACCCCATAATGACATCACAATACCCCATAATGACATCACAATACCTCATAATGACATCACAATACCTCATAATGACATCACAATACCCCATAATGACATCACAATACCCCATAATGACATCACAATACCCCATAATGACATCACAATACCCCATAATGACATCACAATACCCCATAATGACATCACAATACCCCATAATGATAAAGTGAAAACAAGTTTTGAATTTTTTTTTTTTGCAAAAATGTATTGGAAATAAAATAAAGAAATATCTCATTTACATAAGTATTCACTACTCTGAGTCAATACCTGTATCACATTTGGCAGTGATTACAGCTGTGAGTCTTTCTGGGTAAAGTTTTTAACAGCTTTGTACACCAGGATTGTACAATATTTGCACATTATCCTTTTTAGAATTCTTTCAAGTTCTGTCGAGTTGGTTGTTGATCATTGCTAGACAGCCATTTTCAAGTCTTGCCATAGATTCTTAAGCCAAATTAAGTCAAAACTGTAACTAGGCCACTCAGGAACATTCAATGTCATATCGGTAAGCAACTCCAATGGATATTTGGCCTTGTGTTTTAAGTTATTGTCCTGTTGAAAGGTCAATTCATCTGCCAGTGTCTGTTGGAAAGCAGAATGAACCAGGTTGCCTGTGTGTAGCTCTATTCCATTTATTTATATCCTACAAAACTCCCGAGTCATTAACGATGACAAGCAATACCCATGACATGACGCAGCCATCACTATGCTCGAAAATATGAAGAGTGGTACTCGGTGATGTGTTTTGTTCTGTTAGATTTGCCCCAAACATTAATTACATTTGTTTCTCATATTTGCAGTTTTACTTTAGTGCCTTATAGCAAACAGGATGCATTTTTGAATAGTTGTATTCTGTACAGGCTTCCTTTTCATTCTGTCAATCAAATCAAATGTTATTTGTCACATGTCCCAAATACCTTACCATGAAATAGTTACTTACAAGCCCTTAACCAACAGTGCAGTTCAAAAAATAGAGTTAAGAAAATATTTACCAAATAGACTAAAGTAAAATAGAATGAAAAGTAACACAATAAAATAACAATAATGAGGCTATATACAGGGGCAACCGGTACCGAATCAGTGTTTGTGGGGGTGCAGGTTAGTTGAGGTCATTTGTAAATGTAGGTAGGGGTGAAGTGACTACGCATAAATAACAAACAACGAGTAGCAGCAGTGTAAAAACAAATGAAGGGGGGTGGGGGGGGTGTCAATGTAAATATTTCCGGTGGCCATTTGATGAATTGTTCAGCAGTCTTATGGCTTGGGGGTAGAAGCTGTTAAGGAGCCTTTTGGCAGGAAGCTTGGCCCCAGTGATGTACTGTGTCGTGCACGTTACCCTCTGATATTTGTCCCCATGTGCAGTTCCAAACCGCAGTCTGGGTTTTTTTATGGCGGTTTTGGAGCTGTGGCTTCTTCCTTGCTGAGCGGCCTTTCAGGTTATGTTGATATAGGAACTTTTTGTACCCGTTTCCTCCAGCATCTTCACAAGGTCCTTTGCTGTTGTTCTGGGATTGATTTGCACTTTTCGCACCAAAGTACGTTCATCTCTAGGAGACAGAACTTCCTGAGTGGTATGACGGCTACGTGGTCCCGTGGTGTTTATACTTGTGTACTATTGTTTGTACAGATGAACGTGGTACCTTCAGGCATTTGGAAATTGCTCCCAAGGATGAACCAGACTTGTGGAGGTCTACAATGTTTTTTCTGAGGTCTTGGCTGATTTCTTTTGATTTTCCTATGATGTCAAGCAAAGAGGCACTGAGATTGAAGGCAGGCCTTGAAATACATCCACAGGCACACCTCCAATTGACTCAAATTGTGTCAATTAGCCTATCAGAAGCTTCTAAAGCCATGACATAATTTTCTGGAATTTTCCAAGCTGTTTAAAGGCACAGTCAACTTAGTGTATGTTAACTTCTGACCCACTGGAATTGTGATATGGTGAATTATAAGTGAAATAATCTGTCTGTAAACAATTTTTGGAAAAATTACTTGTGTCATGCACAAAATAGATGTCCTGACCGGCTTGCCAAAACTATAGTTTGTTAACAATACATTTGTAGAGTGGATGAAAGTGATCTATGGAGTGGTGGTTTATTCTATGCGATAACCATGGGTACGCCTGAAGTATCCATTATGACCACAACCAGAGGCTTTCTGTGGATTGACTCTCCAGCAGATGACCACAGAGAGAGACAACGAGACATACACTCTTCAATATGTAAACATTAATATGTTAATTGTCATTTATTTTAGAATGAGCGGTCGTTCATGTAAAGTATTAGCATTTTCTAAACATCACTTCTCTAGAGGAGATCTGTATGGTGAAAGTATGGTGGTTGGGATGAGTTGGGCTACAGAGTGAAGGAAAAGCAGCCAACAAGGGCTTGACTGAGGGACCTTACATATGTGTTTGTGTGAGAGGTCGTAATATATATATATATTTTAAATCACATTAAACATTAAATCACATGCACACCAGTGGCAGTCAGTGCAATTTAAGATGGAGGAAAATTATATTTATTTATTTATATTAGAGCATGGTGGATAATTGTAATTCATATTCCATTTACCCAGTTCAATGTAACATCTATAGGTTTAGACTACTACATGATACTAGAATATTCCCTACACCCGTCATGAGGTTGATACAACCTAGCATATGAATGAATGTTCGACAACGTGGGGTGCTTACACAGGTCGAGAGACAAAATGTACAAACTCTTGTCTGCATCTATGTGTAGCTAGCCGTTTCACATCCTTTACACAGACAGTGACATTCATAACACATCTGTGTGTAGGATTTAATCATTAGTACAACAGTTACAAAGGACCGTTTCTATTGGACAAAATGTAAGTCTTTTAATCCACGTTTTGATCCGTTTGCTACCGTGCCATCTAGGCCGGCGGCCTTGCGAGGGTTAAAACGTTTAAAATGTCTTACTCATGTCGGCCAACGGGGGAAGTAGAGCCAAAAGTCCTTGGTAGCTGGCCGCGTCGGTGGCACTGTGTTATCCTCAAAATGGGCAAAAAACGTGTTTAGCTTGTCTGGCAGCAAGACCTCGATGTCCGAGATGGTTTTCCGATTGTTTGGGGCATCCGGAAAAAAGCTTGTATGGAGAAGACAATTTGAGCTTTTACACCTGCATTGTTTGCTGTTTGGGGTTTTAGGCTGGGTTTCTGTACAGCACTTTGAGATATCAGCTGATGTACGAAGGGCTATATAAATAAATTTGATTTGATTTGATTTGAGCGCTACCTTCAGTCCTGTGTCATGCCAACAGTAAAGTATCCTGAGACCATTCATGTGTGGGGTTGCTTCTCAGCCAAGAGAGTGGGCTCACTCACTCATTTTGCCTAAGAACACAGCCACGAATAAAGAATGGTACCAACACAACCTTCGAGAGCAACTTCTCCCAACCATCCAGGAACAGTTTGGTGACGAACAGGGCCTTTTCCAGCATGATGGAGCACCTTTCCATAAGGCAAAAGTGATAATTAAGTGGCTCGGGGAACAAAACATCGAAATTTTGGGTCCATGGCTAGGAAACTCCCCAGACCTTAATCCCATTGAGAACTTGTGGTTAATTCTCAAGAGGCGGTGGACAAACAAAAACCCAGAAATTCTGACAATGGGCTGCCCTCAGTCAGGATGTGGCCCAGAAGTTAATTGACAGCATGCCAGGGCAGATTGCAGAGCTCTTGAAAAAGAAGGGTCAACACTGCAAATATTGACTCTGCATCAACTTCATGTAATTGTCAATAAAAGCCTTTGACACTTATGAAATGCTTGTAATTATACTTCAGTATCCATAGCAACATCTGACAAAAATATCTAAAGACACTGAAGCAGAAAACTTTGTGGAAATTAATATTTGTGTCATTCTCAAAACCTTTGGCCACGACTGTACATGGCCATATTATTCTTCATGAAGCTAACCTGGAACATATCCCAGTCCGCATGATCAAAACAATCTTGAAGCGTGGATTCCAATTGGTCAGACCAATGTTGAATAGTACTTAGCACGGGTGCATCCTGTTTTGAGTTTATGTCTATAGGAAGGGAGGAGCAAAATAGAGTCGTGGTCAGATTAGACCAGTGACACAAAATCACATTTTAATCCATTTTGAAATCAGCCTGTTTCCACATTTAACCAGTCTCATCATTTAACCAGTCTCCTCCTTTAACCAGTCTCCTCCTTTAACCAGTCTCCTCCTTTAACCAGTCTCCTCCTTTAACCAGTCTCATCCTTTAACCAGTCCCCTCCTTTAACCAGTCTCCTCCTTTAACCAGTCTCCTCCTTTAACCAGTCCCCTCCTTTAACCAGTCTCCTCCTTTAACCAGTCTCCTCCTTTAACCAGTCCCCTCCTTTAACCAGTCCCCTCCTTTAACCAGTCCCCTCCTTTAACCAGTCTCCTTTAACCAGTCCCCTCCTTTAACCAGTCCCCTCCTTTAACCAGTCCCCTCCTTTAACCAGTCTCCTCCTTTAACCAGTCTCCTCCTTTAACCAGTCTCCTCCTTTAACCAGTCCCCTCCTTTAACCAGTCTCCTCCTTTAACCAGTCTCCTCCTTTAACCAGTCTCCTCCTTTAACCAGTCCCCTCCTTTAACCAGTCTCCTCCTTTAACCAGTCCCCTCCTTTAACCAGTCTCCTTTAACCAGTCCCCTCCTTTAACCAGTCTCCTCCTTTAACCAGTCTCCTTTAACCAGTCCCCTCCTTTAACCAGTCTCCTCCTTTAACCAGTCTCCTTTAACCAGTCCCCTCCTTTAACCAGTCTCCTTTAACCAGTCTCCTCCTTTAACCAGTCTCCTCCTTTAACCAGTCTCCTTTAACCAGTCTCCTCCTTTAACCAGTCCCCTCCTTTAACCAGTCTCCTTTAACCAGTCTCCTCCTTTAACCAGTCCCCTCCTTTAACCAGTCTCCTCCTTTAACCAGTCTCATTTAACCAGTCCCCTCCTTTAACCAGTCTCCTCCTTTAACCAGTCCCCTCCTTTAACCAGTCTCCTTTAACCAGTCTCCTCCTTTAACCAGTAATAAGACCAGTTGTGATACAAATGAAACAATGAGATTGGTGATGCCGTTATTTTAATAACAATTCTATCTTTCTCTCTGTCTCTCCAACCTTAGGTAATGAATTAATTGTTTATGTGGCTGTAAATCTTTAAAATGTGCCATTAAATCTCCCTGTAAACCAGCGTAGTGTGTTGTGTTTGATGTTGCTGTGTCGGCGTGAGGCCAGAGACTCTGTAGGTGGATTAGTTAGTTCGAATCCAAACAGTTTACATCGAAAAGCAACTCTGATGACACACTATGTGGGCAGCTTGCAGCGCTCAGAACACAAACGTTTCCTGTGAAAAGAGAATGAAGAGAAATAAGCAACTGGTTCACAGTCACCTTCTAGTAAACAAATGGGAGAGACATTTTCAGTTCAGCCATGGAACAGGGGTTTGGTTTAGAGGAAGGATGTCTGGGCCATATTTGGGCAACAGCAGGAAACAGTTATAGCTGAATATAAAAATTCTGAATCATGAGAGCGAAATCTGTCCATTTATTTTCTACCTCGATTAGAACAATGACAGTTCACACCATGGTGTGCCATATGACACTGAATAATAAATAAACCAATGATAAATACTCAAATTAAATACAGGTAATATTTGACATTCCACTACCTCTTATTTATTTAACCTTTATTTAAATAGGCAAGTCAGTTATAAGAACAAAATATTATTTACACATTTTTATTTTATTTTACTAGGCAAGTCAGTTAAGAACAAATTCTTATTTTCAATGAAGGACCTCGGAACAGTGGGTTAACTGCCTGTTGAGGGGCAGAGCGACAGATTTGTACCTTGTCAGCTTGGGGATTTGAACCTGCAACCTTCCGGCTACTAGTCCAGCACTCTGACCACTAGGCTATCCTGCCGCCCCATGACGGCCTACCCCGACCAAACCCTAACGACGCTGGGCCAATTGTGCACCGCCCTATGGGACTCCAAATCACGGCCGGTTGTCATACAGCCTGGAATCGAACCAGGGTCTGTACTGACGCCTCTGCGCTGAGATGCAGTGCCTTAGACCACTGCACCACTCGCGAGCTACTAGGCAACTAGTACTGCAATTACTCATTGTTTTGAAATGGCTGAAATGGCTGGCTCATGTACACCTGGTGCAAACATGCATTCTTTGGTCTGATCTTGTCCACATATTGACTATGCCCATATTTGGGTTTCTTATCCCTCCATTGCGTCTGTATTGTGACCAGTTTCCTGGCCCCTCTCTGTATGCTCATTAATTGATAGATTGTCTTCCAAAAATAATATGTATTTATTTTAGGACATATATTGATGTCAGAAGTCAATGGTGCCAGCTGTCAATGATTTTAGAAAACAGGATAATGATGATTGAAATGGTTTTACGGTCTACACTTAAATCCAGACATAAATCCAGACATAATGTGTGATCACAATGTGGTCCTTCTGTAGCTCAGTTGGTAGAGCATGGCGCTTGTAACGCCAGGGTAGTGGGTTCGATCCCCGGGACCACCCATACGTAGAATGTATGCACACATGACTGTAAGTCGCTTTGGATAAAAGCGTCTGCTAAATGGCATATATTATGTGTCTTTTGATCGTCTACACCTGTCTAAAAATGTGGGCACAATCAGAATGTGGGCACAATCAGGACAAAGGGCACATGTTAGCATCAGGTATAAACGGTGCTTTAGTGTGTCGTTCATGGTGATTAGGTGAGGTGGTCCATTTGAAAAACCCTGTGGGGTACTCTACTGGTGAGCGTAGCTATGTTCAAGGGAATAGGGTTAAGGTACTGTCTACACAGTGTACAAAACATTAGGAACACCAAAACAGAAAGGTGTTGCCTTCGTAGAAGTGGATCAGCAGCAAGAGCGACATCATTGATATATACAGAGAAGAGAGTCAGCCCGTAGAGACTGCCAAAGGTCAGACAACAGGCCTCCGATTTGACACACTGAACTCTCTGGGAGAAGTAGTTGGTGAACCAGGTGAGGCAGTCATTTGAGAAACCAAGGCTGTTGAGTCTGCCGATAAGAATGCGGTGATTGACAGAGTCGAAAGCTTTGGCCAGGTCAATGAAGACGGCTGCACAGTAATGTCTTTTATCGATGGCAGTTATGATGTCGTTTAGGACCTTGAGCATGGCTGAGCTGCACCCATGACCAGCTCGGAAACCAGATTGCATAGCGGGAGAAGGTACGGTGGATTCAAAATGGTCGGCAATTCGTTTGCTGACTTGGCTTTCTCAAGACCCGTAGGGAAAGGAATGGGGTAGTGGAGCAAGAGACATAGGTCTGTAACAGTTTGTCTAGTGTCTCCCCCTTTGAAGAGGGGGATGACTGTGGCAGCTTTCCAATCTTTGGGGATCTCAGACGATACGAAAGAGAGGTTGAAAAGGCTAGTAATAGGGGTTGCAACAATTGGCCGGGGTATGAGTAGCCAGTTGGAAAGCATGGCCAGCCGTAGAAAAATAATTTATTGAAATTCTCGATTATCGTGGATTTATCGGTGGTGACAGTGTTTCCTAGCCTCAGTGCAGTGGGCAGCTGGGCGGAGGTGCTCTTATTCTCCATGGCTTTCCTCTGACACCACCTAGTTTATAGGTCCTGAATGGCAAGAAGCTTGGCCCCAATGAAGTACTGGGCCATACACACTACCCTCTGTAGCGCCTTACGGCCAGCGCATATGTCTGAGCTGTAGTCAATGAACAGCAGTCTCACATAGGTGTTCCTTTTGTCCAGGTGGGAAAGGGCAGTGCGGAGTGCAATTGAGATTGCGTCATCTGTGGATCTGCTGGGGTGGTTTGCGAATTAGAGTGGGTCTAGGGTTTCCGGGATGATGGTGTTGATGTGAGACATGACCAGCCTTTCAAAGCACTTCATGGCTACCAACGTAAGTGCTATGGGGCAGTAATCATTTAGGCAGGTTACCTTCGCTTCATTTGGCATAAGGACTATGGTGGTCTGCTTGAAACATGTAGCTATTGCAGGGAGAGATTGAAAATGTCACTTGCCAGTTGGTCCGTGCATGCTCGGAGTACACATCCTGGTAATCCGTCTGGCCCCACGGCTTTGTAAATGTTGACTTGTTTTAAGGTCTAGCTTACATCGGACATCGAGAGTGTTATCACACAGTTGTCCAGAACAGCTGGTGCTCTCGTGCATGCTTCAGTGTTGCTTGCCTCGAAGCAAGAATAAAAGGCATTTAGCTCGTCTGGTAGGCTTGCGTCACTGGGATCTCGGTATCCCTTTGTAATCCGTAATAGTTTTCAAGCCCTGCCACATCCGACGAGCATCTGAGCAGAGGTGTAGCCACAGCTTTCTTTCTCCCCTTGCTTTCTTCCTTCTCTCGTAGTTTTGTCTTCCAGGAACAAACAAAAATGGTTTGAAGTACTGGAGCTGCGGTTGAGGGCAATGTATTCCAGGGTTCTTGCAAAAGTAGGGGACTGTTGCTATGTATAGGTGGACTTGCGTTTTTCTGCTGTATGGTAGCAGGGTGGAATAAAAAAAATTGTGGTAGCAAGGGGGAGGTAACCACTCATATGTTGAGAAAAGTGGAAGAAGCTTTTCAATCAATCCCTTGAGTGCTGTGGACACCCTTCCCTGCTGTGCACTCAGGTCATTTGTGCCTGTGTGAAATATTAAAGTGGCTGGGTGACCCTAGTTGTTCCTCAGATAGCAGATCTAGGGCGTGCTGGGTATTTGGGCCCCAGAGTTTAGCCTGTGGTTAGGCCTGTGGTTAGAATGGGCTGTTCTGATGGCTTTCCTGGGGGAGTGGCCAGCTCTTTCATGGGTTTTTCTGTGTCGCATCTCACCTCTCTCAACTC